>NC_086447.1:731828150-732088150 GCF_028390025.1 Pseudophryne corroboree
GGGATGAGGGGTGTAACTGGATCCGTGTCCTAGTGGGCATGTCCAAGCCCCGATCAGTGCTTTTAGAAATAAAAATGCCAGTTGCAGGCAGTGACGGACTGGGGCATGAAGGGCCCACCGGGGGGGATACAGTGATAGGAGCTTAGGGGTGTGGCCAGCCTCCAGAAGGGGTATGGCAGCCAACACAGAGGCTTGGCTAGCCATTAGAGAGTGAATGGTCTGGGGAGGGTGAACAAGGACCTGCAAAGTGCCGTGGCGGGCGCCCCGTGCATTTGCATGGCTCGCCCTCCACAAGAAACGGCACTGCCTAGAGAATGGGGTGGGCCTTTAGGCAATGGGGACCACCAGGGGGGGGGGGGGTTTCCCATGTACCCCTGTGGGCCAGTCTGGCTCTGTTTGCGGGGAATACCTCACAATGACCTTTGAGAATCTGAACAGTCCCCTCAAATTGGATTACTATGAAAACTGTTACTGAGCTGGTATAGGGCAGACACAAATACTCACTGATGATGATGATGATGATGATGATGATGATGATGACGACTTACCAATCACATTTGCTATACACGCAGATCTGTGCAGCTATGCATGCTGTATGGGCAGCTATACTTCTTTTGAAGACTGTACACCTGATTTATTTCCAACTCTGAATCTGCACCTAAATGTCTACACAGATGGATAACAATTTAATGACATGTTTACTGACAGTCAGTAAATCTACTGGGATGTGACAAGTGACAGTAAAGATTTACAAAACAAACCTTTCAAATATTAAAAAGGTATTTACAAACAATAATTCTGATGAAAATTATATTTTTATAATATTCAGATTTAAATATGGATAATAATTTACTTTTCGTCATGCATGTACTGTACATGTCTTGCTGTTATCTATTACCTCTTCCTCTTGATACTAATGCTCCCTACACATTCAGCGATATGCCGCCGAGTTCACCGACGGCGGATACGGCCAATGGGCGACCCGTCGGCGAGGGGGAGGTGACATGGGGAGTGAAGTTTGTTCACTCCCCCCGTCACCCGGCTCCATAGCAGTGCATCCTAATATGGACGAGATTGACCATATTGGCCGCCTGCATGCATAAGCGACTGGGCACCAATGATAAACGAGCGCGGGGCCGCGCATCGTTCATCGTTGGTGCCTACACACTAAACAATATGAACGAGTTCTCGTTCATGAATGAACGAGAACGTTCATATGGTTTAGTAAAATCTATTAGTCTGTAGGGCCCTTAAGACTAGAATTAATCAGCTATTGTTAGTGTAGTATGACAAGACCAATAAAGGTTCTCATGATTTCATTCACAATAGGCTGTTTTGCAAGAGAGGGTAAACTGGTAAATCTGGTTTTCTATGTGAGATTGCATGAACTTTGAAAAAGGCATACATACAAAGTACACATTCCCTTCTTGTGTTTCACCCGAGACAGGCAGGCTAGTGTTTAACAAGATAACTAAGAAATGCACAGGAATGTAAGGTTGTGAATATTAATTACAACTACCACTTCTGACAGATCTTTGTGATTACTGTCTAATTATGGAGTCAGTTTTGAACAACATACAGCTGTTATCATGCTCATCTATCCCGCGTCACAGCCGCACTGGCAAACGTGCGACACTGTGCTGCAAGTGCGACTTATTATGCCAGGCTGTGACTATTCGCAGCCTCCATGTATTTCTATGGACGTACGTGTGATAATTAATCCTTTATTTTCTATTAATTTTTTTCTTCTTTATTGTCAGTTTCTCAAATGGAAGATACCAAATCACCTTTTACAATAGGGAACTAAATCAGCGGCATCCCGTCTGTTGGAATCCAGCAAGTCCCCACGCTGTACTCGCCACGCTTCGGGCCCAGTAGCTTGCTTCACTCGTCACGGGTTATAGTCCCACTCTGTTGGTGGCGTGGACCCACCAACCGAGTGGGAATAACCTGCGGTATTCAGGATTCTGGCTGTCAGAATTCCGGCGTCGGCCTCCTAATCACTGGGATCCTGACAGCCGGTATTTTAACTGCATCCCCCTGTGGCAACCTACAAGCACCTTATTGAGTTACTCCCAGCCCATCTGTGGGTTTCATTTGCTCCCTCCAATATAGGGCGGTGTCCAGGGGTGGATTTAGGGGTGAGGGCAGCCCTAGGCACAACAGTAAAGGGCCCCATACACTAGGACGATAATGCCCGATTTCATCCGATTTCAGGCATTCGGGCCGATATATCGGACGAAATCGGGCATTTTGGAGGCGTTTCCGATCCAATCCGATCAGATGCGCGTTCCCTTGAGCATCGGATCCTCCAGATTGAATGTGCTGCACATTCAATCTAGTCCGACCCTGCAGGCATGGCTGGAATCGCCCAGGATCGCCCAAGATACATCATATGCAAAAGGACAGTATACAATGTATCTTGGACGATCGGGGGTGATCGCCCACGACATGTCAGATGGAAATTTTTGTATTTTTAATTATGTATACATATTTGTTAAGTAGGACAGCTTACAGGGGCAGTATGTGCATGTCTAACCCGTGCACACTCCATTTAAGGCGACATATGGTACAGTACAGTGGAAATATTTAGTAGTTACTGATACTATTTGGGTTGACAGTACCAACACAAGCATCCAAGTGCCCCCCCCCAAACAAGGGCCGCCCCTAGGCACGTGCCTGATGGGAAATTCACCACTGGTGGTGTCAGAACTATGTTTTTTTGTGAATTCAAGTTATATTCTGGTGCTGGTTCAGTAGAGGGTACTCTTTGCAGAAAGCTAGGTGAGCGGGGGTAACTCTTGCGCATGAGGTTTTCAATGCTTGGAGTAGTTGAATGAACTCAGGGAAAGTCTCAGTACTATATAGGTACAGTATGATCGGAATTAGACTATGACTGGATTTCTGTAACTGGACTGGAACCAGTGGACACTGGAGCAGGAGAACTTACTTGTACTGGATTACTGAAACCGGACTGGAATAGGTGTTGAGCAAGGAAGCTAGAATGCCACCCGCGAGACACTTGGAGCTGGACTGGCGCAATGGTCATTATTGAGCTATCCAATTATAGGCTATTTTTATTGTCTGAAAAAGGACCCACTATCGTGCAATGGTATCAGTACGAGATCCCAGCGGTCATATGGCTGGAGCTGAGTGTATGTAGCATCCTTCTATGCTCCCCAAAAATAAAGTACAAGTTCAGGGTCATACCTTTAATAAATCAAGATATCACCTTTCAACCAAAGCAGCCTGTGTCTCTGTGGTTATTTCTAGTTATAACATACTGTAGGTAAATAAGTTGTACATATGGTTTAATTGCAATAAAGTTTTGGATGACTTATAGGATACCCCCCAAAAATTACCAAACCATGGAGAGGATGTTGGTCAATAAAAAAGCATGTTATCAAGCCCACACTGGATAGTTCAGGAACTGATTCTAAGAATAGTAAGAGAAGCAATTACTGTTCTAAAATATAAAGAATATTAACTACACAACCTGTTGCAGCTTTGCAGGTGGGGCTTTTGGATTTCAGTTTCATGTTCAAGCTAATGTTTCCTGATTTAACAATCTACTGCTTTCCGAGATATGTCCTGCACACATTTCCAACAATCTGATACTGTATGTTCAAAAGATTACCCAGCTTTCAAGTCAAAGTAATCCCTTATAGAAAATTAAATGGTATATGATAAGGGATGGGCACTCAATGAATTTCTGAGTATTCAGTGTATACAGTGCAATATGACATGGGGTATTAGTGTGATATCTAAGCTTCTGATCTTCAATAAATCACATAGGAATCTACAACATCAATAAACTTGCAAATGGGTTTAGAAATCTCCAGATACACCAAGGGGGTCGTTCCGAGTTGATCGCCCGCTAGCAACTTTTTGCAGGGCTGCGATCAGGTTAAATCTCAGCAAAACTGTGCATGTGTATGCACCGCAAAGCGCAGGCGCCTCGTACGGGTACAAAGAGGATCGGTGCTGGGCGATGGATTTAACGAAGAATCCATTCGCACAGCCGATCGCAAGGTGATTGACAGAAAGAGGGCGTTTGTGGGTGTCAACTGACCGTTTTCTGGGAGTGTTTGGAAAATCGCAGGCGTGTCCAAGCGTTTGCATGGCGGGTGTCTGACATCAATTCCGGGATCAAAAAGACTGAAGTGATCGCAGCGGCTGAGTAAGTCCAGAGAAACTGCAAAAAAACTTTTTGTGCCGTTCGCACACTTGCAAAGCTAAAATACACTCCCCCATAGGTGGCGCTGCAAAAAGTTGCTAGCGAGCGATCAACTCGGAATGTAAGAGTCTTATAGTAACATAAATTTGTGTTAGTTGATAATCAAATACAATAGCAAAAAGTTCAAACTTTGATGTACAGTAAAAATTTAAAAAGCACATTGTTATTATTTACCCACATAGTCAGTCTTGTGCTGTCCTGCAGTGTAGTCATAGGTAGGTGAAACTTATACCCAAATCTCTGAATACTTTATTAAATAGTCCCAAGCATTAGCATGTCAGTCTTTAATACTTTGCAAGTCTCACAGCGGGTGGTCTTCAGTATGCCGACTGTCGGGATCCCGGCGCACAGTATACCGGCGCCGGAATCCCGACAGCCGACATACCGACACTTTTTCTCCCTCATGGGGGTCAACGACCCCCTGGAGGGAGAATAAAATAGTGCGTCACCGTGCCAGCAGCGTGGCGAGCGCAGAGTGGCGAGCGCAGCAAGCCCGCAAGGGGCTCATTTGCGCTCGCCATGCTGTCGGTATGGCGGCGGTCGGGATCCCGGCGCCGGTATGCTGGTCGCCGGGAGCCCGGCCGCCGACATACCATACTACACCCCTCACAGCTATGAAATGAAGTATCAATTGAAAATAAATGTATCTTGCACATATGACACTGGTAAATTAATAGACACATAGGGGTATATTTACTAAAATTCGTTTTTTCCCGTTTGAGGTCAAAGTTCAATCACGAATGACATCGAAAGTGTAAATATGCAACTTTTTGAATTTAGTACGACTAATTTACTAAGCTGCCGTACTCTGCATTTTCGGTTTTACCGATGTCGATGTCATTCGTTTTTTTAGGCAGTGTTTTACGTGAGTGACTTGTAAAACACTGCCGACTTTAATACAATGAATCTCGGCCGGATCTGAGAGATCCGTGCTGGGCTTCATTGTGCACCTTTATTTAAAAAAAAAAACAGTGTTAAAATAAAATAAAAAATTGCGTGGGGTCCCCCCTCCTAAGCAAAACCAGCCTCGGGCTCTTTGAGCCGGTCCTGGTTGCAAAAATATGGGGGAAAAAATGATAGAGGTTCCCCCATATTTAAACAACCAGCAACCTGGCCGGGGTACCCTGGAGGAGTGGGGACCCCTTCAATCAAGGGGTCCCCCCCCTCCAGCCACCCAAGGACCAGGGGTGAAGCCCGAGGCTGTCCCCCCCATCCATGGGCTGCGGATGGGAGGCTGATAGCCGTTGTGTAAAAAAATGAATATTGTTTTTAGTAGCAGTACTACAAGTCCCAGCAAGCCTCCCCCGCAAGCTGGTACTTGGAGAACCACAAGTACCAGCATGCGGAGGAAAACCGGGCCCGCTGGTACCTGTAGTAGTACTACTACTAAAAAAATACCCCAATAAAAACATAAGACACACACCTTGAAAGTATAACTTTAATACATACATACAAACCTCCATATACACATACTTACCTTATGTTCACACGAGGGTCGGTCCTCTTCTCCATGTAGAATCCATGGTGTACCTGTGGAAAAAATTATACTCACAAAATCCAGTGTAGAAGCCTCTTCTTCTTGTAATCCATTTGTAATCCAGGTACTTGTCAAAATAAAAAAATGGATACCCGACCTCGTACTAAAAGGGGCCCCATGTTTTCACATGGGACCCCTTTCCCCGAATGCCAGAAACCCCCTCTGACTTAAGTCTAAGAGGGTTCCATCAGCCAATCAGGGAGCGCCACATTGTGGCACCCTCCTGATTGGCTGTGTGCTCCTGTACTGTATGACAGGCGGCACACGGCAGTGTTACAATGTAGCGCCTATGCGCTCCATTATAACCAATGGTGGGAACTTTGTGGTCAGCGGTTGACCGAAAGTAACTTCACCGCTGACCACAAAGTTCCCACCATTGGTTACAATGGAGCGCATAGGCGCTACATTGTAACACTGCCGTGTGCCGCTTGTCATACAGTACAGGAGCACACAGCCAATCAGGAGGGTGCCACAACGTGGCGCTCCCTGATTGGCTGAAGGAACCCTCTTAGACATAAGTCAGAGGGGGTTTCTGGCATTCGGGGAAAAGGGGCCCCATGTGAAAACATGGGGCCCCTTTCAGTGCGAGGTCGGGTATCCGTTTTTTTATTTTGACAAGTACCTGGATTACAAATGGACTACAAGAAGAAGAGGCTTCTACACTGGATTTTGTGAGTATAATTTTTTCCACAGGTACACCATGGATTCTACATGGAGAAGAGGACCGACCCTCGTGTGAACATAGGTAAGTATGTGTATATGGAGGTGTGTATGTATGTATTAAAGTTATACTTTCAAGGTGTGTGTCTTATGTTTTTATTGGGGTATGTTTTTAGTAGTAGTACTACAGGTACCAGCGGGCCCGGTTTTCCTCCGCATGCTGGTACTTGTGGTTCTCCAAGTACCAGCTTGCGGGGGAGGCTTGCTGGGACTTGTAGTACTGCTACTAAAAACAATATTCATTTTTTTACACAACGGCTATCAGCCTCCCATCCGCAGCCCATGGATGGGGGGGACAGCCTCGGGCTTCACCCCTGGTCCTTGGGTGGCTGGAGGGGGGGGACCCCTTGATTGAAGGGGTCCCCACTCCTCCAGGGTACCCCGGCCAGTGGTGACTAGTTGGTTATGTAATGCCAGGTCCGCCGGGAGCTATATAAAAGTGTCCCCCGGCTGTGGCATTATGTATCTGGCTAGTGGAGCTCGGTGCTGGTTTCAGAAATACGGGGGACCCCTACGCTTTTTGTCCCCCGTATTTTTGGAACCAGGACCAGGCGCAGAGCCCGGTGCTGGTTGTTTAAATATGGGGGAACCTCTATCATTTTTTCCCCCATATTTTTGCAACCAGGACCGGCTCAAAGAGCCCGAGGCTGGTTTTGCTTAGGAGGGGGGACCCCACGCATTAAA
The DNA here is from genome assembly GCF_028390025.1 of Pseudophryne corroboree. NCBI lineage: Eukaryota > Metazoa > Chordata > Amphibia > Anura > Myobatrachidae > Pseudophryne > Pseudophryne corroboree. The sequence continues at coordinate 731,835,329 of NC_086447.1, forward strand.
AAAAAAAACACTTTCCCATCCCCTTCCCACTGATAAACATGCACGGATTTCATGGATCCGTGCATGCCTATCCAAACACGGGATAAAAAAGCAGGTCTGGTTTTTTTTAGCACTTTTTCACGATTTGTATTTTAGCACGGCAGTGTTTGGCTATTGTCGGCAGTGTTTGTGATTTGCACTTTTTAGTAAATTACCGATTTCTACCAAATTGCAGGCGCATTTGACCGATGGTGTATTGATTCGTGATTTTTTCCTAGGACTTCCAAAATATTACGAATGCCCTCATCACTGCCGAGATTTTTGCTTAGTAAATTACCGAAATGACACTTTGAAGAAAAAACGGCATCTCGGTCAAAATCGGGACCTTAGTAAATATACCCCATACCCTTTCAAGATGAGCAGTTACATACACAGGTATATTACCTATATAGGCCTGATGCAGATTAATACAAATTAGCAGTTTAATGTATGCTTCCACATTGTGTGTGTGAGAGGGCTGCAGTGCAGGGCCTGCTGCCCTTCAGGTGTAGTCTTGCTACATACCTTGCATCGCCCCCTCTCACCTTCAGGCTGTATGAGTAACAGACAGTCCTGGAATTTCAACTGAACTTGGACACAAAGATCTAGAAGGAAATAGATATTGTGAGAACCATCCTTCCTGCATGCGGACTGATAAAACCAACTGAACTAAGATGTTTTCCAAAATAGGGATTTTGGGCCTAAGTAAGGTCAACAGCAGGTGACGATTCAACCTTCAATGTCTGCCCAGAAGGAAGAGAGAATAGGTAGGGACAAACAGACACAGATGGTTCTCACCATGACTACTCTTGTTACTCCGCTCACTCGCCTACAGATTCTTGTAACATACCTCCCAACTGTCCCGATTTTTGTGTAACAGTCCCTTGTTTCCTGGGACTGTCCCGCTGGCCCACCCGCAAGCCGTAGAGTCCTGCGGTGGGGGGAGGGAGATGGAAGACCCTCTTTCACTTGAATTGATGCTGTGCGCATGCCAGCCCTGATCTATCCCTAGATGTTGTGGCAACTGGTGTCGAGCAATGGTTATTTTAAGTGGGGGCCTAACAGCCCTTCACGTGAGAAAAAGAAGGTTACGACTAAATGTGTGGAGCTGGACCACTCCTTCACACAAGGAATATAACCAGAGGATGAAAGCCACACAGCTGACCCACGTCTGCTGAAAGACCCACACTCTATACTTAATTGGGCCTTCTGCACATCCTATACCAGGGACAAATCAATAGATTTTAAGAATGATCTGGGCCTGGTGCCCAGATCACTTACTACAGTGCTGATGCATAATCAGGGGGTCACTTCCAGTTATCTGGGCCTAATACCAGCTCAGGCTTTAAAGCCCACCTATCAGTGGCGTAAGAAGGGTGGGTCAAGCAAGGTGCGTGCCCTGGGTGCCATGGCAGGCCCAGCAGAAGGGGGGCGCCGCCGGCCAGGGCATCGTACCCACACTGCGCCCTTGTGTTCCCCACCAATCTACGCAGCCGCCCCCGTTATCCCTGCGCCGCCGAGCAAGGCCCATGGTGTTTGGCGGTGTTACACAGCAGCAGCTCCTAGACTCCACTTTGCTATGACTGCTGCTGGGAGCGTGACCGCATTGCTCCTGTTCAGCCTGCTGCCTGGCCTCATTGTCCCCACCAGCTCCCGGCTAGAGGTGAGGGCCGGCCAATTAGGGAAATTACACTGCCCACTCGTCCGCCAGTGAGAAACCCGTCCGAGCCTCCCGCCCGCCAATGCCTCCCAGATACAGCAACAGCCATATACGTGCACACCCCCTGGCCGCTAATGTATCACCCAGCAGCTGACCGATGAGGAGAGGAGAGACGATGCATTATCGAGGCTGTGCTGTCTGTTTATGGAGGGAAGGGGGGTGCTGTCTGTCTATGGAGGGGAGGGGAGTGTTGTCTGTCTATGGAGGGGAGGGGAGTGTTGTCTATGGGGGGAAGGGGGTGCTATCTGTCTATGGAGGGAAGAGGGGGCTGTCTGTCTATGGAGGGTGTGGGTTGCTGGGCACTCACAGTGTGTGTGTGGTGGGTGGGGAGGGCACTTTGCAGTCCTAGTGTGTGTGTCCATTTTGGTAATACACCTACTGTGGGTGGTAATTTTTTTCTATATATATCCTGCGTTTGCCCGTGACAGCAGCTGAACCGAGAGTTGGAAATAGCAGCCGGCAGCCACTGTGATAGTTCTGGAGGGGAGGTGAGAAAAGACTAAGCTGGCGGAGGTGTCTGCTGCTGAGGCCGTGCATGCACAGGGCGCGGCAGGGCGTGCCTGCGTGCCTGCGTGCGTATGTGAAATATATTTGTGTTCTATTTTGAAGTTTTCTATTATACCTCTCTATTAATTGTGTATATATATATATATATATATATATATATATATACATATATAACTCCAAACAAAGGTAGCACTCACATCTTCATGATATGCAAACACTGGGGTGTCCACTCAAATACCAAGGTATCCAAATTATATAGAAAACTCAGAGGGGGCACTCTCCAGACTTTTGTGAATATATCAAATTCATTTTATTGATACGTTACATATTTCAAGGTAGTAGCAAGATTTTCCTCAAGCGCTTTCGGCCCTCCATGGTCCTTCCTCAGGAGGCTCTGCACATCAGATAACAACTTCCAATACGGAGGAACAACACTCCAGGCATCCAGCAGTCACGCTGGTCCTGCCTGACTGGCCCTAAATACCCTCATGGCTGAAAAAGGCGCCAAAACCTATGATGTCATCAAAGTGAGACAATGATAACTCTATAGTTCATTAGCAACTCTTAGAAAGTCATATGTTGTCATATTGGTCCCGATCACTGAATCTACATAACTGCTTAAGTAAATAAAGTGCAAAAAAATGTCGTTAGCAAGACTAAAAAGTGCACCGCGTCTCAGCGCCGAGCACTTCCGGTGTGTGGAACGCAAAACGTCATCCGGCCGGAAGTATCCACAATGCCGAATGGAACGCAAACTGGAAACAAAGTGCTCAGTGCTGCAGACGGAACGTAAGCTGAACAGCACTTGTATTGCTCATTATTAAAAGACCGGTTACCAAATATGTACAGCAAAATAACTCTTGCTCATCCATAGATGGCAAATATATAGATGTAGTAATATGTAATATATTTAAAGCCATAAGTGTATTCATTAGCGAGGGTACAAGAGCCAGACAGTGCAGTCAAAAATACATTCCCCACAAATACCCAACAGATCTACACATAATATATAGCAATGAGTCAACAGGATACAGTGGAAGAGAGTGACCCAACCCAGGTGGATAACCCAAACAGGGCATAATTGATTCTAGCTTAATACGGTCATTTAATCTCTCCTCCAATGTACCCAGAGAATCAAAACCATACAAGTAAAATGAGCCAAGCATGGCTCAAAAAAATATATAAAAATATGTTATATATAAACACCCAATAGATAAAGACACACAATAAACAATAATACATATGAAGTGTATCGGGCAAATGTCACCTACTAGATTTCAAAAAAAGAGAATTCTCTCATCGTAGAAAAACGTTTAATGGGTTGGACTCATTCAGTCCATTAGGGGTCACTGAGCCCAATCTATGTATCCACCTTGCCTCTAATTTTTTCAGGAGGAGGGATCGATCGCCCCCTCTATTAGGAACCGGGACCCAGTCAATGATCCTGCACTTGAGTGATGCCACTTGATGTCCCTCATTTAGGAAGTGCTGAGCCACCGGTTTATTCGTACGGCCTGTTTGCAGCGCTTGATGGATCGAGCTGCGGTGATTGGCCATCCGCTCTCTAAATGAACAGGTAGTCATACCCACATATGGAAGCCCGCAGGGGCATAGTAACATGTAGATAACATGATCCATCCGACAATGCAATCGGTATCGAATAGTGATCAATTGGCCACTTAGTGGGTGTGGAAACTTCTCACCGACCAGCATTGAGCGACATGTCACACAGCCTAGGCATTTGAAGCAACCTTTTCTTGTCTTATTCAGCCAGTTGTTCTCAGAGCCGGGCGCTTGTCTAGCTGGATGCATCAATAGTTGTTTCAAATTACGACCACGTCTGTAGGCCAACATAGGTGGATGTGCAAGAGAGTTTTTGAACTTTAGATCTGAGTTCAATATAGGCCAATGCTTCCTTATTGATGCTCTGACAGCAGGCGATTTTGCATCAAACTGTGTGACATATATCATCCGCGGTTCCTTGGTCGGTTTGGCCCTCAACATTCTCGTTCGGGCCTTTTCCAGACACCTGTTGATAGTGCTCATACTGTACTCCCTCTGAGTAAAGCGAGTTTTCATCTCTACAATCTGTACCTCAGCAGTGGTTGGATCCGTGTTATTTCTCAAAACACGCATAAATTGCGAGATAGGCAAACTTGCTCTTAGGGATGGTGGATGATTACTCGTGGCATGCAGAATCGTATTCCGATTTGTTTCTTTTCTATATAGGGTCGTACCCAGGTAAGTACCATTCCTAAAGATGGTCAAGTCCAAAAAATTGATGGAATTAGAGTCTGAATGTCCAGTAAAGCGTACAGTGGAATCTAAATTATTTAGATGTTCTATCATATTATTGAACTCTAGTTCGGTACCGTCCCACAACAAAAAAACATCATCTATAAACCGTTTATAGTATCTGATTTTATTACCATATCTCGGCATGATGTTAATAGTCTCATAGTCATGCATGAATATACCTGCGTACATAGGGGCCACATTCGAGCTCATAGCTGTCCCCGAGCACTGCATATAGCACTCCCCCTGGTACATGAAATGGTTGTTTGTCAAAATAATCTCTAGAAATTCCAAAATACAGTCTATGGGAACTGTAATTGTCTCAGATGAAATTAATAACTTTTTCACGGCCTCAAGACCCTTGCTGTGGGGAATGATAGTATACAATGATGCTACGTCAAGTGTTGCAAGTAACAAATCTCCCTTAATCTCCCCAAGGTCCATGATCTTAGTCAAAAAATCACCTGTGTCTTTAAGATAACTCGATATAAATGGTATTAGTTCTTGTAAAAAACCGTCGACAAACATGGCAAGGGGTTGTAAGAGGGACCCCTTGGCCGAAATAATCGGTCTTCCAGGGGGGTTGATCATAGATTTATGGACCTTGGGGAGAGTGTAGAGCATAGGGCAGATCGGAAAGTCAACTTTCAGGAAGGATGCAATCTGCTCATTAAGCCAACCCATATTCACCGATCGATCAATCAACAAATCAACCCTTCTTTTTATGAGAGGCATGGGGTTACATCCACATTTGGAGTAAGTCTCAGGATCTGCAAGTTGGCGCCTGACCTCAGCGTCATAATCCACGAAATTCTGAATGACCACGGCTCCGCCTTTGTCGGCGGGCCGAATGACTATTTTGTCATTATTTCTCAATGATGTTAAAGCTGCGCGTTGGTCAGGCGTCAAGTTAGCGAATCCTTTGGTGGTATTCGTTTTAAAGTCATTTTCCGTCATCCTCAAAAAAGTGCGAATGCTGGGGCTGGAGGAGGGGGGATCAAACAAACTCGTTTTTTTGAGTAATTGTTGATCAGTGGTTTCTCCCGCCTCTCTTGTGATTTTGTCCCCAAAAAACTCGCGTAGTCTCAATTTCCGTCCGAACTTGTAATGGTCTACTGCTAGGTTAAAGTCATCATGTCTGGAAGTTGGTACAAACGATAAACCTAGAGACAAAAGTGACAACTCCCCACTATTCAAGACATGGTCAGATAGATTAAATATAGTGTCTAATCCTTCTTCCTTCTCGCTCTTCTTTTTGAAACTGCCTCTCCTGGGGTGGGGTCTTCTAGATCGTCTGGGTCTCTTGCCGGGTGCGTTCGTGTACCCTTCCCTAAAAAACCACTAGGTGGTCGGGCTCCCCTAGCTTCAGAATCCGAGGCTGAATGGGAAGTCGAAGAGTCACTAGTCTGCTGGGTTCTAAATGGGTGAGATCGTTTTTGTCTAAAACGTCTGGTATTACCTGATCCACCAGTAAGCCACCTATATACCTGATGGGTGGTGTAATCCTGGTTAACGGTCTGCAGTTTTTTCCTTTTAAATGTCACTAGTTGGTCCCTAAAAGTATCCAACTGGGATTGCAGTTTATCACACCAGGTATCAGACTTGTCAGTTTTCAGGGTCTGTTGGTGAGTTTTTTCAAATTTCTCAATCTCTTCCCGGATTTTGACCAATTCTATCCCTACCTCCTCAATCACCAATAGAATAAGGTCGAGCGAGCATTTATTTAACACTCCACACCACTTGCTGCAGAATGCTGCATTCGTTCTGCCAATGGTGGGAGTGTTGTTTACTCTGAACCCACGCGGTATCCACTTGGACCAGTGGTATTCTGAAAGGAATTGGCCGTGAAGTGTAAGTTCAACTTCCCTACGTTTCAGGCGTAAAATCCTATGAAACAAGTCAATAGGCTTTTCTGCTGGTAAACTAGTGAACTCAAAATGGTGAAAATACACCTTTTCAGCGTCGTTATCTGTTAGCGATACCAACTGATTTTCAGCCGCAAACAATAAGCCCTCATCAAAGCTTGCAGAACCAGACTGAGACATCACTCAAAAAGGTATAGAAAAACACTTGTAATAAACAAAAAAACAAAATAGTAATTATACCCCACTAGTGGACATTAACATTTGTGGGACGGTATCGAAAACCTAATTGCCCGATGCACCACGTAATAATACAAAAAAAAGTTTTTAAAAAAAATTTCCTGACTAACCAGGAGATGATTCATCTCCTGGTTAGTCACCCATCGTCTACATTTTCTATAATATCTTGATTGGGACTTTTTTTCGGGTCATCTCTGACCAGTTATCTCTGGTCCCACGCAGTTGATCTTCTCCATATTTCCTTCAGGAAATTTTTTTTAAAAACTTTTTTTTGTATTATTACGTGGTGCATCGGGCAATTAGGTTTTCGATACCGTCCCACAAATGTTAATGTCCACTAGTGGGGTATAATTACTATTTTGTTTTTTTGTTTATTACAAGTGTTTTTCTATACCTTTTTGAGTGATGTCTCAGTCTGAGTTTATAGATGATGTTTTTTTGTTGTGGGACGGTACCGAACTAGAGTTCAATAATATGATAGAACATCTCAATAATTTAGATTCCACTGTACGCTTTACTGGACATTCAGACTCTAATTCCATCAATTTTTTGGACTTGACCATCTTTAGGAATGGTACTTACCTGGGTACGACCCTATATAGAAAAGAAACAGATCGGAATACGATTCTGCATGCCACGAGTAATCATCCACCATCCCTAAGAGCAAGTTTGCCTATCTCGCAATTTATGCGTGTTTTGAGAAATAACACGGATCCAACCACTGCGGAGGTACAGATTGTAGAGATGAAAACTCGCTTTACTCAGAGGGGGTACAGTATGAGCACTATCAACAGGTGTCTGGAAAAGGCCCGAACGAGAATGTTGAGGGCCAAACCGACCAAGGAACCGCGGATGATATATGTCACACAGTTTGATGCAAAATCGCCTGCTGTCAGAGCATCAATAAGGAAGCATTGGCCTATATTGAACTCAGATCCAAAGTTCAAAAATTCTCTTGCACATCCACCTATGTTGGCCTACAGACGTGGTCGTAATTTGAAACAACTATTGATGCATCCAGCTAGACAAGCGCCCGGCTCTGAGAACAACTGGCTGAATAAGACAAGAAAAGGTTGCTTCAAATGCCTAGGCTGTGTGACATGTCGCTCAATGCTGGTCGGTGAGAAGTTTCCACACCCACTAAGTGGCCAATTGATCACTATTCGATACCGATTGCATTGTCGGATGGATCATGTTATCTACATGTTACTATGCCCCTGCGGGCTTCCATATGTGGGTATGACTACCTGTTCATTTAGAGAGCGGATGGCCAATCACCGCAGCTCGATCCATCAAGTGCTGCAAACAGGCCGTACGGATAAACCGGTGGCTCAGCACTTCCTAAATGAGGGACATCAAGTGGCATCACTCAAGTGCAGGATCATTGACTGGGTCCCGGTTCCTAATAGAGGGGGCGATCGATCCCTCCTCCTGAAAAAATTAGAGGCAAGGTGGATACATAGATTGGGCTCAGTGACCCCTAATGGACTGAATGAGTCCAACCCATTAAACGTTTTTCTACGATGAGAGAATTCTCTTTTTTTGAAATCTAGTAGGTGACATTTGCCCGATGCACTTCATATGTATTATTGTTTATTGTGTGTCTTTATCTATTGGGTGTTTATATATAACATATTTTTATATATTTTTTTGAGCCATGCTTGGCTCATTTTACTTGTATGGTTTTGATTCTCTGGGTACATTGGAGGAGAGATTAAATGACCGTATTAAGCTAGAATCAATTATGCCCTGTTTGGGTTATCCACCTGGGTTGGGTCACTCTCTTCCACTGTATCCTGTTGACTCATTGCTATATATTATGTGTAGATCTGTTGGGTATTTGTGGGGAATGTATTTTTGACTGCACTGTCTGGCTCTTGTACCCTCGCTAATGAATACACTTATGGCTTTAAATATATTACATATTACTACATCTATATATTTGCCATCTATGGATGAGCAAGAGTTATTTTGCTGTACATATTTGGTAACCGGTCTTTTAATAATGAGCAATACAAGTGCTGTTCAGCTTACGTTCCGTCTGCAGCACTGAGCGCTTTGTTTCCGGTTTGCGTTCCATTCGGCATTGTGGATACTTCCGGCCGGATGACGTTTTGCGTTCCACACACCGGAAGTGCTCGGCGCTGAGACGCGGTGCACTTTTTAGTCTTGCTAACGACATTTTTTTGCACTTTATTTACTTAAGCAGTTATGTAGATTCAGTGATCGGGACCAATATGACAACATATGACTTTCTAAGAGTTGCTAATAAACTATAGAGTTATCATTGTCTCACTTTGATGACATCATAGGTTTTGGCGCCTTTTTCAGCCATGAGGGTATTAGGGCCAGTCAGGCAGGACCAGCGTGACTGCTGGATGCCTGGAGTGTTGTTCCTCCGTATTGGAAGCTGTTATCTGATGTGCAGAGCCTCCTGAGGAAGGCCCATGGAGGGCCGAAAGCGCTTGAGGAAAATCTTGCTACTACCTTGAAATATGTAACGTATCAATAAAATGAATTTGATATATTCACAAAAGTCTGGAGAGTGCCCCCTCTGAGTTTTCTATATACATATATATATATATATATATCTATATCACCCTGTCGCTTACTATCTCCCAGTCACTTACTATATCCCAGTCACTTACTATCTCCCTCTCACTTCTGCCTCCACAGTCCCCAATATCTCAGTGTCACCCCTGCCCCCTAGTCACTCACTATCTCCCTGTCACCCCTGCCTCCAAAGTCACTCACGATCTCCCTGTCAACCTGCCTCCCCAATCACCCACTATCTCAATGCCACCCCTGCCTCCACAGTCACTATCTTCCTGTCACCACTGCATCCACAGTCCCCCACTATCTCCTTGTGAGACCACACCCCTCTTTTGCGTTGTGCGCCATCGCAAAATCTATAGTTGCTTACAAAAAAAAATAAGCTTGGGCTGGCCCTGGGTGAGTAGGAGGAGTGGAGGGAGGGTTGACAGAGGCAGACAGTAAGGGGGAAGGGGGATTTGATGATACGCACAGAGGCATAGAATAAGAGGGGGAGCAGGGGACACACACACACACAGAGGCAAAGAGTGAAGGGGGAGAGGGGAGAAAGGCATAGATTAAGGATGGGGGGGACAGAGATGGGGAGACGATACAGAGGGTAGGTGATGGTGTGCTGACAATGCAGGGGGTAGGTGATGGTGTGCTGATAGACGACGCAGGGGTAGGTGATGGTGTGGCTGAGAGATGCAGGGGGAGATGATGGTGTGGCTGAGAGATGCAAGGGGGAGATTGTGTGGCTGAGAAACGCAGAGGGCAGGAGATGACACGAGTCTAATTGAACCGCTGTTGTATGATGCTAACCTTGTTAATATTCCTACATAAACAGGCATCTTCTGGACGATGTGATATCCTACATGAATAGTGAAGACTTTAGAGGATACATTTCTTCAGAGGTTCCACATTGTGAGAAACCATCATATGGGTAAGGTGCATGTAATTGAAAAGAATGTTCCCAGTGTGACGAGAAACAGGTGGCATATCATGTTGGCATACCCCATTTCCAGTGTTCACGCCCTTTCTGGTATGTGACCACGCCCATTTAAAAATAATAATAATTGCGCACTCCATACATACTTTGTGTCAATTAATTTTTCTTTTCTTTTCTTTCTCTTTTTTTTTTGGGGGGGGGGGGGGGGGGAGTTGGGGGAGGCGCTATTCTGAATCTTGCCCCGGGCTTCAAAAACCCTAGTTACGCCTCTGCCACCTACTTATGCCCAATTGGAGTGACCTGGGCCTAGTGTCCAGATCACTGTTATTATGAGGCTCAGGCCAGTGGCCTGCATATTATGGGGTCCCTTTAAGTGACCTACCTAGTCCTAGTGCCCAGAGCCACGTTAGTCACCTGGGGGTGCACTTAAAGTAACAGGGCTTTGTGCCCCCCCCCCCCCCCCCCCCCCCCCACACACACACACACACTCATCTACTATGCCAATAACCCTAAGGTCCGATTCAAGACCATGGGGACAAGAGGTCCACCTAATATGCCTCAGGCCTCGTGCCTGGCTAAGCCCATGGGCCTATTGCCCGATCCATGATGGTCTAGGGATGGGGGGGAGGGTAGTGACAGGAAGGCCTCACTGAGGCCCTACCTGTACCACTGGGAGAGACTGCAGTGGGGAGCTTTATTAGCTCTTTTACTTCCCACCACTGCATGCCTCTTTGGTCCTCAGCTTATTTCTTTGGTCACTAGTCCATCCTTTTCTTTTCTTCCTCCAGCCGGTGCCAGGCATCTTCTTTCTTGATCCTCCTATCTTCCGTCCTCTTCTGCGGCCACCGTAGCTCTTCACCCAGCATCCGTCTTCTTTCTGCTGCAGCACTTCTTGCTCTTCCGCTTGGTGGTGTCTGACGTCACACGCCAGGGATGGGCCAACCTATGAAGCGGCAAGCCAATCATAGCATGCCATTGGCTGCTGCTCTATGAGCCGTAATTGGCTCATGTATGGCGTGATATTTGAAACGTCACTTCTGCAGCGCTGCCCAGCTCTGTTGAATTGCCCGTACCAGGAGCCAATAGATGTTCCTGACACCAGACACCCGCTGCTGCTGCTATACTCCCCGCGCTGGGACACATTTCCACATGTGCATGGAAACAAATGCACATATTCACCTGCTATATATGATGAGCATCATCATTAATTTGGAGCACATGCACCAGCCTATACTTGGTATAAATGATTTGCCTGGAAGAGGCATATTTAGCTTACTGTCAACTCTGCATAACTCGCATTTGCATTGACACTCCCTCAATGTACTCTGTCCACGTGCGGCTGTGTTACACCTGCTCAGTTAACAGTTTAGATGTGTTTGACATGTGTGTGACTTTTTGTTGCCCTCATTTGCAAACACTCATTCCTGGAAGCATGCACAGTGTGAAAACACACAAGACACGCTCAGCAAACACATATATATTCAACTCAGTGCCTAAGTGTAATGTGAGTAAACTGGTATCCAGATGATAGAGTCTAGATCGAAAGTCAATAGGTCAACACCATATGGTCGACATGCATTAGTTCGACACGTACAAAAGGCTGACAGGTTCAAATGGTTGATGCATTTTTTTTCTTACATGTTTTCCCAACATTTGCTTGATGTACTATTCATGTGGACTACGATTGAGAATTATAACCTGTGGCAAGCAAAGTGGAGTGAGACACATTGCCTGAAGTGTGGTGAGCAAAGTGAGCCCACAAGGTTATACATTTCTTACTGATGGTGGTCACATATAACCAAACATATAAGATTTGGCCCAAAAAAGTGCAAAAAGTTGTGTAGACCATTGTCATGTCAACCATTCTTTCCTGTCTGCACTATGGGGAATATTCAGACCTGACTGTCTTTTGAGAAAAATGCAAATGGATAATATCTGGCCGTCTGCGTATGTGCAGCGCTCATATGCAAACTTTCACAATGCGATCGCATCCTGGAAGGATGCGATTGCAAAATAATTGACAGATGGCGGGCATTCGAGGGTGGCAACATGGTGTTAGGGGGGTTGGAGCAGGTAACTGAGGCATGCCATGGTCATTTCCTGTGATTGAAAACACGGCTGCGGTGCATCTGCATACTTAGGGGGTAATTCAGACCTGATCGTAGGTAGATGTGCTAAATTTAGCACATCTACGATCAGTTACTCTGGCATGCAGGGGGACATCCAGCACAGGGCTAGTCCGCGCCGCATGTCAGACCCTATCCCTGCACAGGTACAAAAGTATCGCACAGCGGCAATGCTTTTGTACCTGACGAGCATCTCCAGAGCCGGCCATAGGCATACTAGGCAATTGCCTAGGGCATTTGATATGCCTTGGGGCATCAGCAGCTTCTGCTGATTAAAATGATATGCGGCATGCCTATATTCTGTGTGTAGCATTCATATGCAGATACAGCCACAGTCTCACACAGTATATAGGCATGCTGCATATCATTTTAATCAGCAAAAGCTGCTTGTGCATCCTAGTCACATACCAATGCAACTAAGATGCATTTTCATAAAAAAGGTGCCCGACGTTAGCATTGAGGCAAGATTTATGAGGACACATCTGTTTCCAAGCAGAGGCAGAGGTCACAGTGTTAGTGGCAGTGTGAATGATGTGTGCATGTGAGTGGGTTGGTTGTGCAATAGTGTTCGGAATATGTGTAAGGAGCATTATGTGTGTCATGTAAAAATGCATTAATAATGTGCAACATATGTGTAAGGGGCACTGTGTGTCATTATGTGTATGAGGGCATTAATAATGTGCGACATATATGTAACAGGGTTCTACTGTATGTGTGTCATTATGTGTATAGGGGCACTAATAATGTGCAGCATATGTGTAGGGGGCACTATGCATGTCATGTGTATAAGGGCATTAATAATGTGCCGCATATGTGTAAGGGACATTATGTGTAAAAGGGCATTAATAAAGGTTGTCATAATGTGTAAGGCGCATTATGTTTATAAGGACATTAATACTGTATCTCATATGTGTAAGGGGCATTACTGTGTGGAATTATGTGTATAAATGCATTACTAATGTGTGGCATTATGTGTATAAGGTGCTCTACTATGTGGCTTTGCATATAGAAAGGGCACTACTGTGTCGTCTAATGAGAATAAAGAGCAATAGGGTGTGGTGTAATGTGAATAAGGAGCAATTCAGCGTGATGTAATGTGAATAAGGGGCTCTACTGTGAGGAGTAACGTTTATAAGGTAAAGTGATACTACTGTGGGATGTAATATGAATTATGGACACTATTACATGATCAAATGTGAATAAAGTTGCAGTACTGTGTGGCGTAATTGGAATTGGGGTTACTATTGTGTGGCCATGCCCCTTGCCAGCAAAAACACACCCCTTTTTGGGCTGTGCGCTAAATGTGCATATTGTTCCTATTTAAAATATAGGGGGTACAAACCCCAAAATAAGGACTGCTATGGGTGAGGGGTGATGGTGCTGGGAAAGAGGTGCAAGGTCAGAGGCGGAACCAGCGGTGGTGCTAGGGGGCACCAGCCAAAATCTTGCCTAGGGCATCATATTGGTCAGGGCCGGCTCTGAGCATCTCCCTGCCAGCGCAGGGAGATACACCGTTTACTCGCCCCCTCCCGCTCCGCGACCGCCTCTGCCTGTGGTCGCAGCCCAGAGATCCTCACAGCATCTCACTGGGCTCCCGGGGTGTGCATGCGTAGTGCGGCCACTTCGAGTGCGCACTCCACAAAAAGATTCAGACTGCGATCACTGCCGCTGCAGCGATCCAGTCTGAATTAGCCCCTTAGCCAGGCTGCACAGGCAGGTGTCAACCGCTAATTTCCAAATCTGCAATGCAATTGCAATGTAATTGCGATCACAAAGCGGCGCGGCGTCATAGATGATTAGCGGCCTTGCCATGTGCTGGGCAGCCTCAACATGTGAGTTGATCACTAGTAATTTTTGCTAATTTGTCAAATTTGCAATCAACTCTGAATAACCCCCTATTATCTGTGTTTCTCTTATATTACTGGAACTCTTTTGGATTCTATTTCTCCTCTTAGTTATAGTATGAAGTTATCCACTGGAATGGTAGTAAAGGAATGCTATGATCATAAGATTTGTCCTCATCACTCTCAGGATATTGGTCTATTTCTAATAAGTTGTACTGATCAGTCAGACATGCATCAGGGCCGAAACTAGGATTTTGGTCACCCGGGGCAAGGCAGTAATTTGGCGCCCAAACCACCCCACCCCCCCCACCCAAAAAACCCAACAAAGTACAAAAAAAAACAGCTATCAGACTAAAATTATCAGATTATCAAAAATTTCGAAAAAATGAAATACTACTGTACAATATTCCCCTATGTGCCTCAAATGCCCTATGTGTTACATGCCCCACCAGTGTGTTCAACTACAGGCTCCTGTGTGTGTGTCCATACATTGCACTATATCATAACACTTCATCACTGCACTACATTCCCCTATCCACTGCACTACATCACTATACTACAGGGGTGGCCAACCAGTCAGAGACAAAGAGACAAAAAATCATGTTAGGTATGTCAAAGAGCCGACATTTAGGCGAAGGCATGCATATAAAAATGGGGTGTGGCCTTGTGCCTGCTAGGCCTTGCCCCTGGTATAAAATACATTTAAAAAACAAGATCCCCATAAAATAAATCTTTAAAGACAGATCCAACATAAAATACATTGAAAAAGCCACTTCTACATAAAAGAATTAAAAAAAGACAGGTCCACATAAAATATATTGAAGAAGCCAGATTCACATAATACCCTACAGCCAGCATTCTCCTGTCCCTTCAGCCAGCACCCTGCTGTGTCACTCCAGCCAGCTGCCCCATGTGTCACTCCTGCTAGCACCCTCCAATGTCACTCCAGCCAGCTCCATGTGTCACTCCAACCAGCTCCCCCTTCTGTCACTACAGCCCACCCTCATGTGTCACTACAGCCCCCCCAACCCAACTCGTGCCATTGCAGCAGCCACTTGTGTGTCTTCTGTATGTCTCACCTTTAGTATCTGGCACCCTCAGTTCTCAGTCCCTTTAGTGCTGCTGCATGTCTGGCTAGAGTGCAGCGGTTTCCAGATCTGTTGTGGTCAAGGGACTTAGCGTGTCGGGAGCCACAGGTTGGCCACAGCTCAGTGGCGTAAGTTCATCCTAGACGCCCGGAGGCAATATAAATACAGGTGCCCCCCTATATAGAGGCAAAAAAATAAAATTATATATATATATATATATATATATATATATATATATACACATACACACACACCACACCACACCAATATTGATCCTGCAGGCTATATATATATAGGCAGAATGAGGGGTCATTGTATATATGAGGCGGGATGAGGCAGAATGGGGGTCATTGTATATATGACAAAAATGCAGATTCATTAAACGGGCATTGAAACGTTGCACTACTTCAATTGGTGTCAGTGTGCAAATCATTGGAGTGCCGCACCACCTCTATTTTGCTAAACTACTTTGCTGTGAGGGCACCCAATGTATTAGTCTATTATGTGGCTGTGCCAGACCCCTACCTCTATCTATATATACACAAACATACATACAGTATACTGGCAGTGCACTTATACAGGGAGAAAGGGAGCATAGATGGATACCTTGTGTAGTGAAAGAAGGCTCTACTCTCCTCCCCAATTACCGGAGGCAGAGCGCAATTAGGAAGTGGAATACAAGGCAAGCGTGGTACCAGCTCTTAAACTCCGCCTCGCACGTGTGTCCATCCATCCCGTCCCCCCCTTCCCCACAGCAGCGGGGAAACGGTAGCAGCAGCTCCTCTCCTACCTCCCACAGCAGGCGCTCACCAGCGTACTCTCCTGGGGTTTGCGCTGTGGTGGCGGCTTACAGGAATGAGTCAGTTCAGTGACGTAACTAGAAATTTTTCTCCCCCAAGCCAAAAAATTATTTGCCCCCCCCCCCTCCATAATTGGCAGTATAGAGTGTGTGGCTTCGTTGGGATAGCTTACCATAAAGGGGCGTGACATTGCAGGAAAAGACTGCGTTATACCCCAGTTTTCCAACCTGCACGCCCAGACGGGAAAGAAAAATAATCCTGATTCATGCCCCTTACATTATTTGTAATTTTTCCTCCTTATAGTAATGCCCAGTATACATTATGCCACATACTGCAGTGGCCCTTAGACATTATGCCACACACAATAATGCACATGACATAATATGCACACACCGTAATGCCCACGACACATTATGCCACACACCGTAATGCCCCCGACACATTATGACAGGAATCGCAATGCCCGTTATACATTATGCTACACACTGCAATGCCCCTGATACATTATACCACACACCGTAATGCCTGTGACACATTATGACAGGAATCACAATGCCCATTATACATTATGCTACACACTGCAATGCCCTTGATACATTATAGCACATACAATGTCTTTGACACAGTATAACACACACCACAATGAGCCTGAGACATTATTCCACATATCACAATGCCCGCGATATAGTATACCATACACCGTAATGCCCGACACATTATGACACACACCGCAATGTCCGTGATACATTATGCCACACACCGTAATGCCCATTACACATTAAGTTCTACAGTAAGGCTTCTAATTACTTTTAAATTACCTGCTCGTTGCCAGGGGTTTCATGCTCTTGGTTCCATGCACGGTGCCAGGGGTTTTCATGCTCAGGGTGTCATGCTCGTTGCCAGGGGTTTCATGCACTGGGTGTCATGCTCGTTGCCAGCAGTTCCATGCACGGTGCCAGGGGATTTCATGCTCAGGGTGTCATGCTCGTTGCCAGGGGGTTCATGCACTGGGTGTCATGCTCGTTGCTAGGGGGTAGTGCTTGTTGCTAGGGCCGTGCTCCCAGTGCCACATATGCCCCCAGTGCCAGATATTCCCCCACAGTGTCAGGTATATGCCTCCAGTGCCAGGTACATGCCCCCAGTGCCAAATATACCCCCCCCAGTGCCACATATGCCCCCTCAGTGCCTGCTCCCCCCAGTGCCAAATATTCCACCACAGTGCCACATATGCCCCCTCAGTGCCTACTCCCCCACAGTGCCAGCTATATGCCCCCAGTGCCTGATATTCCTCCACAGTGCCAGGCATATGCCCCCAGTGCCAGATATTCCCCCCACAGGGCCAGGTATATGCCCCCAGTGCCAGATCTTCCCCCACAGTGCCAGGTGTATGCCCCCAGTGCCAGATATTCCCCCACAGGGCCAGGTATATGCCCCCAGTGCCAGATCTTCCCCCCACAGTGCCAGGTATATGCCCCCAGTGCCAGATATTCCCCCACAGGGCCAGGTATATGCACCCAGTGCCAGGTATATGCCCCCAGTGCCAGATATTCCCCCACAGGGCCAGGTATATGCCCCCAGTGCCAGATCTTCCCCCACAGTGCCAGGTATATGCCCCCAGTGCCAAATATATCCCTCTCCCCAGTGCCACATATGCCCCCCGCCCCAGTGCCAGGTATATGCCCCCCAGTGCCAGGTATATGCCCCCCAGTGCCAGGTCTTCCCCCACAGTGCCAGGTATATGCCCCCCAGTGCCAGGTGTATGCCCCCCAGTGCCAGGTCTTCACCCCCAGTGCCAGGTCTTCCCCCACAGTGCCATGTATATGCCCCCCAGTGCCAGGTATATGCCCCCCAGTGCCAGGTCTTTCCCCCCAGTGCCAGGTATATGCCCCCCAGTGCCAGGTATATGCCCCCCAGTGCCAGGTCTTCCCCCACAGTGCCAGGTATATGCCCCCCAGTGCCAGGTGTATGCCCCCCAGTGCCAGGTCTTCACCCCCAGTGCCAGGTATATGCCCCCCAGTGCCAGGTCTTCCCCCACAGTGCCATGTATATGCCCCCCAGTGCCAGGTATATGCCCCCCAGTGCCAGGTCTTTCCCCCCAGTGCCAGGTATATGCCCCCCAGTGCCAGGTATATGCCCCCCAGTGCCAGGTCTCCCCCCCCCTCGTGCCAGGTATATGCCCCCCAGTGCCAGGTATATGCCCCCAGTGCCTGTCCCCCCCCCCCCTTGTGTTGGAGGGACACGGAGCGCATAGAGCGTCTCTCCTGTGTCCCTCCCTGGCTCTCTCCCCCGGCTGGTCTAATACAGGAAGTGCCGGTTCGTGAGCCAATCAGAGCTCACGAACAGCACTTCCTGTATTAGACCGCCGGGGGAGAGAGCCAGGGAGGGACACAGGAGAGACGCTCTATGCGCTCCGTGTCCCTCCAACACAGCAGGGAGGGAGACCGCAGATTGACATGCGGACGCTCGTCCGCATGTCAATCTGTGTAAAGTCAGTGGGCGCTGCGAGGCGCCCTCTTCAGGTTAGGAGCCCGGCGGCAGCCGACTCCGCTGCCTCCGGGACTTCCGCCCCTGCCACAGCTGCTATATCTACATCTCCTACACGCTGAACTACATCACTACACTACATGCCCCTATGCACTGCACTACATACCCTATATTCTACACTACATCACTATGCTACATCCCCTTATATGCTACACCACATCAGTGCACTACATGCCCCTGTATACTGCAATACAATACTACACTACACAACCTATATGGTACACTACATCACTGTACTACACCCCCCCTATAAGCTACACCAAATCCACACATCTGGGAGGCAAAGCGGAGGTTGATACTGCTAACTGCAAGCACAGTGCGCTTCTACAGCTTGTATGGTGCACTGCACGCTAGTCGCAGCACTGCATGGCAAAGAAGAACATTTAAGACAGAAGCCGACAGGAGAGAACCCAGGTACTGGAGCTCACCCGCAAAGCATCGGAGCCATCTGCGGGCAGACAGGTGGGTTAGATACATTGCCCTGGGAGCTGTATACTGTCTCACTGGAGCAGCACAGCACTGCCGGTAAAAAAAAACTAAAAAAATCCTGCTCCTCTGTAACTCCTTGGCGCCCCCTCAAATCCTGCACCCGGGGCGCATGCCCCCTTAGCCCCCCTAGTTACGGCCCTGCATGCATTAATGTGTGAGACTATGGCATCATAAATTTGGATGCTCTCTTCCTACTTCTCATCTCCCTTTCAGAATACTTAGTATCAATAATCCAGACCAGTGTCTCTCTGCAGCAATGTTGGGTGCTGTATATGATTGTTCTTGGCTGGGGCCATCTTATATTCATATACTGTAACTTGAGCAGGAACTCCTGGTAATGTCTTGATAATGAAATCTGGGTCTTTTCCCCACCGGTCCATCAGTATGCATGTCATTGGGACACCCAGCTGTCTTACAAGTACTTTGTCTCCTTCTTTAAGGTCATATTCCTTAGTTTTTGCATAATGTTGTCTGGCCTTGTTCCAGCATACCAAACAGGTGAGATTGGTTGTGGATAATTGGGGGTACCACAGTATGCCTGAATTTCACACACTTCACAAAGATTTCTAATCAATCTTCTCTCAAAATCTCATCCTCGATATGATAGGGCATGCCGTGTGACTTGGTCTGTCAGTACTAGCTTGCTGCAGATATTCACTTTATATTCACTTCATCAATATAAAAGCGCAGAAAGTCTATGCATCATACAAAGATTCCTACTATAGGTGATGTTAATCTGTGCTGCTGATCTCATGGGTGAACTCTTCTTCGGGACAATTGTCCACAGGATTTCTAACATTGTTCCACATCAGCTTTCATGCAAGGCCAATAGAATCTATCAGTGACTGGGCCAATTGTCTTGTCCATTTGTCGATATTTATTTGGCATCACAGAAGAGTCTTGGTCACCACCAAGTTCTCCCCCAGTATGGTCTTCATCTCCTTTCCTTGGAGCCAGATACCTTTTGCATTAGGTGCACAAATGGCAGTCTACTCTTCCTTCTTATACTATTGTGATTGGAAATCAATAATGGGAAGAGCTATTCATTATAAAATCACAATTCACTAAAAAAGATCAGTATACAAGTGCTTAGTAATGTATACAATGCTTTAAAAAGATTGCACTCATTCTTATCAGTCCGACTACCTGCCCATATTAAGTAAATAAGAACATCTAAGAGTTTCTAATTATGTCTTCCAAAACTTTTTTATTTTGTCTTGTTCCATTATGTATATAATTAATATAAACTTGGATACTACATTTTAAATATGTTAAAATAAATTGTATTAATTTAATTGTTTCGAGGTATTTAACTGTAATCTGTTATTTCTTGACACACACACACACACACACACACACACACACACACACACACACACACACACACACACACACACACACACACACACACATTGTTTTAATTATTACTCACATATTGATTGATTCTATATATTCATGGAAATGTATTATGTTTTAAAAACCAAAGATAGTATTACACCTACACTTTAAAATTAATTTCAGAATAAAATATTATTTTAACCTCCATGTAAAGGATTTATGTTCACTCCAGAAACACTACTATAAGAAAGCCCTATAAGTGTTTTTTTTTTTTTTCATGTGGCTTCATGATGTCACCTTCACAATAAGAGATAGGAGTCTTGTGAGGAGCAATCATCTTGGATCTTTCGGATCCCTCTCTGGAGTCATGGAAAGAAGCCCATAAGCTCAGTGCCGTAACTAGCCATTTTAGCGCTGTGTGCAAGAAGCAGCATTGGCGCCCCTCCCCCCCAGTAGGCGCACACCAAAAATATAGGAGAGTGGCTTCACTGGGAAGGGGCCTGGACACAAAATAAAACCAATTCATATCAGAATCAGAATCACTTTTTTGCCAAGTATATCAGTGCACAATACACAATACACAAGGAATTTGTTTCCGATAGCCACCGCTCTCAGACAGTATACATACATAACAAGACCAAACACACATGGGGAAGAGCAGCATGATAGGTACGTAGATACATGTGCCAGGTTGAATTGCAAATGGAATGGGCTAGGGCCCATCAAATTTATTAGGGTAGTTGCTTGGGGGGAAAACCTATTTCTGTGTCTGGCGGTTCTCACCAGAAATAGTTTTTATGCAGCACAGTAGTCTCCATTATTCAAATTACGCTGCACAGTAGCGCCACTTACACACATTACACCAGGTAGAGCTCCTGTCACACATTACACCAGGTAGAGCCACTTACACACATTACACCAGGTAGAGCCACTTACACACATTACACCAGGTTGAGCCCCTGTCACACATTACACCAGGTAGAGCCACTTATACACATTACACCAGGTACAGTAGAGCCACTTACACACATTACACCAGGTAGAGCCACTTACACACATTACACCAGGTAGAGCCACTTACACACATTACACCAGGTACAGTAGAGCCACTTACACACATTACACCAGGTAGAGTCACTTACACACATTACACCAGGCAGGATCACTTACACACATTACACCAAGTAGAGCCACTTACACACATTACACCAGGTAAAGCCACTTACACACATTACACCAGGTAGGGCCACTTACACACATTACACCAGGTAGAGCTCCTATCACACATTACACCAGGTAAAGCCCCTGTAACACATTTCGGTAACAGAGTCCCCCTTGTTACACATTACGGCAGCAGAGTCCCCTTTTCACACATTACGACAGGCAGTCCCCCTTTTTTACATATTACGGCAGTAGTGTCCCCCTTTTTGCACATTACGGCAGCTGAGTCCCCCTTTTTACACATTACGGAAGCAGTGTCCCCCTTTTTACACATTACGGCAGTAGTGTCCCCCTTTTTGCACATTACGGCAGCTGAGTCCCCCTTTTTACACATTACGGAAGCAGTGTCCCCCTTTTTACACATTACGGCAGCAGAGTCCCCTTTTTTACACATTACGGCAGCAGCCCCCCTTTTTTACCCATTACGGCAGCACTGTCCCCCTTTTAACACATTACGGCAGCAGTCCGCATTTTTACACATTACAGCAGCAGTGTCCCCCTTTTTGCACATAACGGCAGCTGAGTTCCCCTTTTTACACATTACGGCAGCAGTGTCCCCCTTTTTACACATTACGGCAGCAGTCCGCGTTATTACACATTACGGCAGCAGTGTCCCCCTTTTTGCACATTACGGCAGCTGAGTCCCCCTTTTTACACATTGCGGCAGCAGTGTCCCCCTTTTTACACATTACGGCAGCAGAGTCCCCTTTTTTTACACATTACGGCAGCAGTCCCCCTTTTTTACACATTACGACTGCACTGTACCCCTTTTTACACATTACGGCAGCAGTCCGCCTTTTTACACATTACGGCAGCAGTCCCCCTATTTTACACATTACGGCAGCACTGTCCCCCTTTTTACACATTACGACAGCAGTCCCCCTTTTTACACATTACGGCAGTACTGTCCCCCTTTTTACACATCATGGCAGCAGTCCCCCATTTTTACACATTACGGCAGCAGAGTCCCCTTTTCTACACATTACGGCAGTAGAGTCTGGGGGGGGTAGAGAGAGAGTGAGAGTATAAGTTTGACAGCAGACAAAGCAGTCAGTACCTCCACCCCCCTACCCCAATCCGCCAGCCCAGCTACCTGTTTTTGTGGGGTGACTGGAAGATCTGTTTTTGTGGGGTGGCTGGAAGATGCGGTGACCTGGCCTCAGAGTTGACATCAGTGCCCGCTCCCCGTCGGATGCTGGTCTCAAAGAGGAGGAGCCAAGGGTGGGGAGGGGCGGAGAGGAGCGGATGCCCCTTCCTCTTCTCTCATGCTGAAAAACTTCCTACGATCTGCTCGCAGGCTGCAGATGTCCAGCATACTTTAATGAGAAGCTGTCAGCGGCAGCAGCGCTCCCATGCAGCAGCGGCGGCCAGCGGGAGTTAGTGTCAGTGTACCAGCGGCCGTGCGGGTGTGGTGCCATATGGTGCGCCCTCAGTGCATTTGTGCTGTGGGCAATGCACCATTGGCCCACACCTAGTTACGGCTCTGCATAAGCTAATATAGGAAACGCTATGTATAGATGGCGTTGTGTATCAGACGGAAATTACACTTTCCAGAGCTTGCTGCATATGTGCACATCTGAGCCCCATAGTATTCTATGCTGTGTTATGGGTCTGCAACGGATATCCATTATATCTTCTGCAGATTTTTTTAAATACATATGGCAAACCATATGTATCATGGGACACACACAAAAATTAGGGATGTGCACCGGAAATTTTTTGGGTTTTGTGTTTTGGTTTTGGGTTCGGTTCTGTGGCCGTGTTTTGGGTTCGAACGCGTTTTGGCAAAACCTCACCGAATTTTTTTGTCGGATTCGGGTGTTTTGGATTCGGGTGTTTTTTTCAAAAAACCCTAAAAAACAGCTTAAATCATAGAATTTGGGGGTCATTTTGATCCCAAAGTATTATTAACCTCAATAACCATAATTTCCACTCATTTTCAGTCTATTCTGAACACCTCACACCTCACAATATTATTTTTAGTCCTAAAATTTGCACCGAGGTCGCTGGATGACTAAGCTCAGCGACCCAAGTGGCCGACACAAACACCTGGCCCATCTAGGAGTGGCACTGCAGTGTCACGCAGGATGGCCCTTCCAAAAAACACTCCCCAAACAGCACATGACGCAAAGAAAAAAAGAGGCGCAATGAGGTAGCTGTGTGAGTAAGCTAAGCGACCCTAGTGGCCGACACAAACACCTGGCCCATCTAGGAGTGGCACTGCAGTGTCAGGCCGGATGGCCCTTCCAAAAAATACTCCCCAAACAGCACATGACGCAAAGAAGAAAAAAAAGAGGCGCAATGAGGTAGCTGTGTGACTAAGATAAGTGACCCTAGTGGCCGACACAAACACCTGGCCCATCTAGGAGTGGCACTGCAGTGTCACGCAGGATGGCCCTTCCAAAAAATACTCCCCAAACAGCACATGACGCAAAGAAGAAAAAAAAGAGGCGCAATGAGGTAGCTGTGTGACTAAGATAAGCGACCCTAGTGGCCGATACAAACACCTGGCCCATCTAGGAGTGGCACTGCAGTGTCACGCAGGATGGCCCTTCCAAAAAACACTCCCCAAACAGCACATGACGCAAAGAAAAATGAAAGAAAAAAGAGGAGCAAGATGGAATTGTCCTTGGGCCCTCCCACCCACCCTTATGTTGTATAAACAGGACATGCACACTTTAACCAACCCATCATTTCAGTGACAGGGTCTGCCACACGACTGTGACTGAAATGACGGGTTGGTTTGGACCCCCACCAAAAAAGAAGCAATTAATCTCTCCTTGCACAAACTGGCTCTACAGAGGCAAGATGTCCACCTCATCATCATCCTCCGATTCATCACCGTGTACATCCCCCTCCTCACAGATTATCAATTCGTCCCCACTGGAATCCACCATCACAGCACCCTGTATACTTTGTGGAGGCAATTGCTGCTGGTGAATGTCTCCATGGAGGAATTGATTATAATTAATTTTAATGAACATCATCTTCTCCACATTTTCTGGAAGTAACCTCGTACGCCGATTGCTGACAAGGTGAGCGGCGGCACTAAACACTCTTTCGGAGTACACACTGGAGGGAGGGCAACTTAGGTAGAATAAAGCCAGTTTGTGCAAGGGCCTCCAAATTGCCTCTTTTTCCTGCCAGTATACGTACGGACTGTCTGACGTGCCTACTTGGATGCGGTCACTCATATAATCCTCCACCATTCTTTCAATGGTGAGAGAATCATATGCAGTGACAGTAGACGACATGTCCGTAATCATTGGCAGGTCCTTCAGTCCGGACCAGATGTCAGCATCAGCAGTCGCTCCAGACTGCCCTGCATCACCGCCAGCGGGTGGGCTCGGAATTCTGAGCCTTTTCCTCGCACCCCCAGTTGCGGGAGAATGTGAAGGAGGAGATGTTGACAGGTCGCGTTCCGCTTGACTTGACAATTTTCTCACCAGCAGTTCTTTGAACCCCTGCAGACTTGTGTCTGCCGGAAAGAGAGATACAACGTAGGTTTTAAATCTAGGATCGAGCACGGTGGCCAAAATGTAGTGCTCTGATTTCAACAGATTGACCACCCGTGAATCCTTGTTAAGCGAATTAAGGGCTCCATCCACAAGTCCCACATGCCTAGCGGAATCGCTCAGTGTTAGCTCCTCCTTCAATGTCTCCAGCTTCTTCTGCAAAAGCCTGATGAGGGGAATGACCTGACTCAGGCTGGCAGTGTCTGAACTGACTTCACGTGTGGCAAGTTCAAAAGGTTGCAGAACCTTGCACAACGTTGAAATCATTCTCCACTGCGCTTGAGACAGGTGCATTCCACCTCCTATATCGTGGTCAGTTGTATAGGCTTGAATGGCCTTTTGCTGCTCCTCCAACCTCTGAAGCATATAGAGGGTTGAATTCCACCTCGTTACCACTTCTTGCTTCAGATGATGGCAGGGCAGGTTCAGGCGTTTTTGGTGTTGCTCCAGTCTTCTGTACGTGGTGCCTGTACGCCGAAAGTATCCCGCAATTCTTCTGGCCACCGACAGCATCTCTTGCACGCCCCTGTCGTTTTTTAAATAATTCTGCACCACCAAATTCAAGGAATGTGCAAAACATGGGACGTGCTGGAATTTGCCCAGATTTAATGCACACACAATATTGCTGGCGTTGTCCGATGCCACAAATCCACAGGAGAGTCCAATTGGGGTAAGCCATTCTGCGATGATCTTCCTCAGTTGCCGTAAGAGGTTTTCAGCTGTGTGCGTATTCTGGAAAGCGGTGATACAAAGCGTAGCCTGCCTAGGAAAGAGTTGGCGTTTGCGAGATGCTGCTACTGGTGCCGCTGCTGCTGTTCTTGCGGCGGGAGTCAATACATCTACCCAGTGGGCTGTCACAGTCATATAGTCCTGAGTCTGCCCTGCTCCACTTGTCCACATGTCCGTGGTTAAGTGGACATTGGGTACTACTGCATTTTTTAGGACACTGGTGAGTCTTTTTCTGAGGTCTGTGTACATTTTCGGTATCGCCTGCCTAGAGAAATGGAACCTAGATGGTATTTGGTACCGGGGACACAGTACCTCAAACAAGTCTATAGTTAGCTCTGCAGTAATGATGGATACCGGAACCACGTTTCTCACCGCCCAGGATACCAAGGCCTCAGTTATCCGCTTTGCAGCAGGATGACTGCTGTGATATTTCATCTTCCTCGCAAAGGACTGTTGGACAGTCAATTGCTTGGTGGAAGTAGTAAAAGTGGTCTTACGACTTCCCCTCTGGGATGACCATCGACTCCCAGCAGCAACAACAGCAGCGCCAGCAGCAGTAGGCGTTACACTCAAGGATGCATCGGAGGAATCCCAGGCAGGAGAGGACTCGTCAGAATTGCCAGTGACATGGCCTGCAGGACTATTGGCATTCCTGGGGAAGGAGGAAATTGACACTGAGGGAGTTGGTGGGGTGGTTTGCGTGAGCTTGGTTACAAGAGGAAGGGATTTACTGGTCAGTGGACTGCTTCCGCTGTCGCCCAAAGTTTTTGAACTTGTCACTGACTTATGATGAATGCGCTGCAGGTGACGTATAAGGGAGGATGTTCCGAGGTGGTTAACGTCCTTACCCCTACTTATTACAGCTTGACAAAGGCAACACACGGCTTGACACCTGTTGTCCGCATTTCTGTTTAAATACTTCCACACCGAAGAGCTGATTTTTTTTGTATTTTCACCAGGCATGTCAATGGCCATATTCCTCCCACGGACAACAGGTGTCTCCCCGGGTGCCTGACTTAAACAAACCACCTCACCATCAGAATCCTCCTTGTCAATTTCCTCCCCAGCGCCAGCAACACCCATATCCTCCTCATCCTGGTGTACTTCAACACTGACATCTTCAATCTGACTATCAGGAACTGGACTGCGGGTGCTCCTTCCAGCACTTGCAGGGGGCTTGCAAATGGTGGAAGGCGCATGCTCTTCACGTCCAGTGTTGGGAAGGTCAGGCATCGCAACCGACACAATTGGACTCTCCTTGTGGATTTGTGATTTCGAAGAACGCACAGTTCTTTGCTGTGCTTTTGCCAGCTTAAGTCTTTTCATTTTTCTAGCGAGAGACTGAGTGCTTCCATCCTCATGTGAAGCTGAACCACTAGCCATGAACATAGGCCAGGGCCTCAGCCGTTCCTTGCCACTCCGTGTGGTAAATGGCATATTGGCAAGTTTACGCTTCTCCTCCGACGATTTTATTTTAGATTTTTGAGTCCTTTTTTTACTGATATTTTGTGTTTTGGATTTTACATGCTCTGTACTATGACATTGGGCATCGGCCTTGGCAGACGACGTTGATGGAATTTCATCGTCTCGGCCATGACTAGTGGCAGCAGCTTCAGCACGAGGTGGAAGTGGATCTTGATCTTTCCCTATTTTTGGAACCTCAACATTTTTGTTCTCCATATTTTAATAGGCACAACTAAAAGGCACCTCAGGTAAACAATGGAGATGGATGGATACTAGTATACTTATGGATGACGAGTGACTGACGACACAGAGGTAGCTACAGCCGTGGACTACCGTACTGCGTCTGCTAGTATAGAGATGATAATGATATAAAAAATATATATATATCACTACTGCAGGTATATATAATATAATGACGGACCTGCTGGACACTGTCAGCAGACTCCTAAACTACTAGTATGAAGAAGATAGAAAAAAAAAACCCACCACAGGTAGGTATACAATTATGGACGAGCACTGACGACACAGAGGTAGCTACAGCCGTGGACTACCGTACTGCGTCTGCTAGTATAGAGATGATAATGATATAAAAAATATATATATATCACTACTGCAGGTATATATAATATAATGACGGACCTGCTGGACACTGTCAGCAGACTCCTAAACTACTAGTATGAAGAAGATAGAAATAAAAAACCCACCACAGGTAGGTATACAATTATGGACGAGCACTGACGACACAGAGGTAGCTACAGCCGTGGACTACCGTACTGCGTCTGCTAGTATAGAGATGATAATGATATAAAAAATATATATATATCACTACTGCAGGTATATATAATATAATGACGGACCTGCTGGACACTGTCAGCAGACTCCTAAACTACTAGTATGAAGAAGATAGAAAAAAAAACCCACCACAGGTAGGTATACAATTATGGACGAGTACTGATGACACAGAGGTAGCTACAGCCGTGGACTACCGTACTGTGTCTGCTAGTATAGAGATGATAATGATGTAAAAAATATATATATATCACTACTGCAGGTATATATAATATAATGACGGACCTGCTGGACACTGTCAGCAGACTCCTAAACTACTAGTATGAAGAAGATAGAAAAAAAAACCCCACCACAGGTAGGTATACAATTATGGACGAGCACTGACGACACAGAGGTAGCTACAGCCGTGGACTACCGTACTGCGTCTGCTAGTATAGAGATGATAATGATATAAAAAATATATATATATATCACTACTGCAGGTATATATAATATAATGACGGACCTGCTGGACACTGTCAGCAGACTCCTAAACTACTAGTATGAAGAAGATAGAAAAAAAAACCCTACCACAGGTAGGTATACAATTATGGACGAGCACTGACGACACAGAGGTAGCTACAGCCGTGGACTACCGTACTGCGTCTGCTAGTATAGAGATGATAATGATATAAAAAATATATATATATCACTACTGCAGGTATATATAATATAATGACGGACCTGCTGGACACTGTCAGCAGACTCCTAAACTACTAGTATGAAGTAGATAGAAAAAAAAACCCCACCACAGGTAGGTATACAATTATGGACGAGCACTGACGACACAGAGGTAGCTACAGCCGTGGACTACCGTACTGCGTCTGCTAGTATAGAGATGATAATGATATAAAAAATATATATATATCACTACTGCAGGTATATATAATATAATGACGGACCTGCTGGACACTGTCAGCAGACTCCTAAACTACTAGTATGAAGAAGATAGAAAAAAAACCCACCACAGGTAGGTATACAATTATGGACGAGCACTGACGACACAGAGGTAGCTACAGCCGTGGACTACCGTACTGTGTCTGCTAGTATAGAGATGATAATGATATAAAAATATATATATATCACTACTGCAGGTATATATAATATAATGACGGACCTGCTGGACACTGTCAGCAGACTCCTAAACTACTAGTATGAAGAAGATAGAAAAAAAAAACCCACCACAGGTAGGTATACAATTATGGACGAGCACTGACGACACAGAGGTAGCTACAGCCGTGGACTACCGTACTGCGTCTGCTAGTATAGAGATGATAATGATATAAAAAATATATATATATCACTACTGCAGGTATATATAATATAATGACGGACCTGCTGGACACTGTCAGCAGACTCCTAAACTACTAGTATGAAGAAGATAGAAAAAAAACCCCACCACAGGTACAGATGTAGCCACCTTTATCTTGAGTGGCCGCGGCGTTTGTCCCGTTCGACCATACGCAGCGTACTGTGGCGTAGCGAGGCGCGCCTAGCCACAGAGAGGCTATCTAATCGCACGGAGACAGACATTTGACGTTTGGCGTTACCTTTACGTGTAATACCTGCGATCAGCCACCAGATGTCGCTTTTTACAATCACCACTGCGCATGCGTGTGGTCTCCCGTAAAATACAATACTGACATACATAATAAGGACTACTTTACTAAGGCGTCTCATTACGCTGCATACAGTAAATACTGTACTCATTACGCTGCATTATTTAATACAGTACTGTATATACAGTACGACACCGACGCAAATAGTACAGCATACAGTATATGATCCATCTACAATACTTTATGAATACTGTATGTGAGCGTCCAAGTCCCGCAGACAAAACACAGTACTGTAAAACCAGTAGTGTACACTGTCGCAAATGGATGTGTGTTACAAGTTCACTATTGCCTCTCAAGATTAGGAATTTTCTACAGTATGTTATCGTCCTAATCCCGTAGCCATTACAGCATAATCAAAACCAACGGATTTATACATTTGTCTGCGGCGAAGTGGTGAAGTGTTTCGCTTCCTATACTCAGAGTCCAGGGTTCGATTCCTTAAGTACGAATGCATGTTACTGTAGTTTTTTTCAGACACTTTATTATTTTTTTTATTCACATACTGTAAACCAGGGCATACAGTAGCTGCATGAGCGGTTCTATGCGATCGAGTCCGGTGTACCATAATGTGCAGGTTCTATGCAGGTTAAGGTTCTATGCTCCGTACACAGTACACATACAATTCTGTAGCTGGGCAGACTGAATAGAAATGGCTACCACCTATGACTCCTTGCCCCACAGAGGCCCTAGGCTACGGAGCAAGTAATAGTCCAGATTGTACAGACTATGGGGCAATGCTGAAGGAGCGTCACAATCCCCTAGCTAAAATACACAGTATGCATATTATGGTACACCGGACTCGATGACATACTGTAGCACACTGGCAAAATGGCCGCCGCCCCTGAACCCTTGTGCAGCTTATGGGGCAATGCTGAAGGAGCGTCACAATCCCCTAGCCAAAATACACAGGGGAGGGATAAGCTACTGTAGGATTGCATACAGTATTACGGTACACCGGACTCAATCGCATAGCACACTGTCAAAACGACCACTACCCATGAACCCCCACCTCCTGAACCCCCACCTCGTGGCAGGCAGCAGTTGGGTATGGAATGAGAAATGGCATAAGCTGTGCAGGCTACGGGGCGATGCTGAAGGAGCGTCACAATCCCCTAGCCAAAATACACAGAGATACTGTAAGCGAGGTCTATGCACATTACAGTTCTGTACGTTACACCGGGCTCGGTCGCATAGCAAACTGACAAAACACAAGTTTTACAGTACATACAGTAAAGCAGGCCAAAGCTGCAGGAGAGTTTCTACTGTAAAGGTTCTATGCACCGTACGGTAATGTACACATACCTGTACAATTCTATAGCAGGGCAGACTCAATTGAAATGGCTACCGCCTGTGACTCCTAGCTCCTAGGAGGCACTCAGCTATGGAGCAAATAACAGCACAGATTTTGCAGGCTACGGGGCAATGCTGAAGGAGCGTCACAATCCCCTAGCTACAATACACAGGGGTGATAGAGATAATCGAGTGGCTGGAGGGGGGTCCCCTTGATTTAAGGGGCCCCCACTCCTCCAGGGTACTCCGGCCAGGTGTGACTAGTTGGGTATTTAATTCCATGGCCGCAGGGACCGGTATAAAAGTCTCCCCCGGCTGTGCATTATCTGTCCAGCTAGTGGAGCCCAGTGCTGATTCAAAAAATATGGGGAACCCCTACGCTTTTTTTGTCCCCCTTATTTTTTGCACCAGGACCAGGCGCAGAGCCCGGTGCTGGTTCTAAAAAGATGGGGGATCCCGTGTCCATTTTTTCCGTATTCCTGCCGGAATTCGACTGCAATTGCATATACAGTACTGTACCCCTTAATGTCACTGCTTACAGTATACAGTATTTAGACATGAGCTTGTGTACAGTATCTGTCATGAGGTGCTTTTTTCACTGACACTATAACTTTTTTCTATTGTGATATACTGTACAGAGGCGGCAAACTAGCCAAACGGGAATAATCAGCTTCTGCAGAATAAAATGAGATGCTACAGTACATGCCTATATTCTGTGAGTGACTGCGGCTCTATGAAATTAAATCAGAAAATTTAAATATGAAATGCATTACTAATGTGTGGCATTACTGTACTGTATGTGTATAAGGTGTACTACAATATTTTCTGGTGTAACATAAGGAAAGGGCACTACTGCATGGTCTAATGCAGTGGTTCTCAAACTTGGTCCTCAGGACCCCAAACAGTCCGTCAGAATACACTCATTTCATTCCCGCTGTTTAGGTGCATTTAGCGTAAAGAATCGCTCCTGCAGATGTACTTTGATTTATGTGAAATCTGTGTGCATCCTTCCATTGACTGTCTTACAGTGTAAATAAAATAATACAGTGCATTATTACAGAAAAAAAAAAAAAAAGAAAGAAAGAAAGCACATCAGGTCTCGAACCCTGGACCCCCAGCGAGGGAGGTGGGAGCCTTCACCCCTAGCCCACGACGCCTCATGAGAGATTTCCAATTTCATGTGTGAAAGTACTGCAAACAGCGGCCGGCCCCCGCCCCATTGCTGTTGGTTTATGCCTTAGAGGACTCGGACGCTCGCATTTGTAAAGCACGGTGTTTTCCTCCGCCTCCGGCTAGCCTGTTGCCCTTCCCCCATGGGAGCCTGCACAGATCATGCAGTAGACAGGGAGGGAATGCAAATGCTGGTCATGTGCAATACACAAACGCCCACTGTAGTACTGTTTTGCTCACTTACAGTACTGTACTGTAGGTTGCATTTAGCATAAAGAATCGCTCCTGCAGATGTACTTTGATTTACTGTATGTGAAACCTGTGTGCATCCTTCCATTGGATGTACTGTATTGGAGAGAAATTTTTTTTTTTTAAAGTGAATGTCACAGGAACACATTAAAAATAAGGTTGGCACTTCCTTCCCATTGGTGTTGGTTTACAGTATGCCGTAGTGTACTCGGACGCTCATGTAATTGCATTTCAAAGGCACAGTATTTTCCATCGTCTCCCCCCTACCCCCATCGCCCTTCCCCCCTGGGGGCCTGCACAGGGAGGAAATTCAGGTCCTGTGCAATACACAAACGCTGAAGATCTACAGTACTGTTTTGCTCAGTTGGTAGCGTCAGAATACACTCATTTCATTCCCGCTGTTTAGGTGCATTTAGCGTAAAGAATCGCTCCTGCAGATGTACTTTGATTTATGTGAAATCTGTGTGCATCCTTCCATTGACTGTCTTACAGTGTAAATAAAATAATACAGTGCATTATTACAGAAAAAAAAAAAAAAAGAAAGAAAGAAAGCACATCAGGTCTCGAACCCTGGACCCCCAGCGAGGGAGGTGGGAGCCTTCACCCCTAGCCCACGACGCCTCATGAGAGATTTCCAATTTCATGTGTGAAAGTACTGCAAACAGCGGCCGGCCCCCGCCCCATTGCTGTTGGTTTATGCCTTAGAGGACTCGGACGCTCGCATTTGTAAAGCACGGTGTTTTCCTCCGCCTCCGGCTAGCCTGTTGCCCTTCCCCCATGGGAGCCTGCACAGATCATGCAGTAGACAGGGAGGGAATGCAAATGCTGGTCATGTGCAATACACAAACGCCCACTGTAGTACTGTTTTGCTCACTTACAGTACTGTACTGTAGGTTGCATTTAGCGTAAAGAATCGCTCCTGCAGATGTACTTTGATTTACTGTATGTGAAACCTGTGTGCATCCTTCCATTGGATGTACTGTATTGGAGAGAATTTTTTTTTTTTTAAAGTGAATGTCACGGGAACACATTAAAAATAAGGTTGGCACTTCCTTCCCATTGGTGTTGGTTTACAGTATGCCGTAGTGTACTCGGACGCTCATGTAATTGCATTTCAAAGGCACAGTATTTTCCATCGTCTCCCCCCTACCCCCATCGCCCTTCTCCCCTGGGGGCCTGCACAGGGAGGAAATTCAGGTCCTGTGCAATACACAAACGCTGAAGATCTACAGTACTGTTTTGCTCAGTTGGTAGCGTCAGAATACACTCATTTCATTCCCGCTGTTTAGGTGCATTTAGCGTAAAGAATCGCTCCTGCAGATGTACTTTGATTTATGTGAAATCTGTGTGCATCCTTCCATTGACTGTCTTACAGTGTAAATAAAATAATACAGTGCATTATTACAGAAAAAAAAAAAAAGAAAGAAAGAAAGCACATCAGGTCTCGAACCCTGGACCCCCAGCGAGGGAGGTGGGAGCCTTCACCCCTAGCCCACGACGCCTCATGAGAGATTTCCAATTTCATGTGTGAAAGTACTGCAAACAGCGGCCGGCCCCCGCCCCATTGCTGTTGGTTTATGCCTTAGAGGACTCGGACGCTCGCATTTGTAAAGCACGGTGTTTTCCTCCGCCTCCGGCTAGCCTGTTGCCCTTCCCCCATGGGAGCCTGCACAGATCATGCAGTAGACAGGGAGGGAATGCAAATGCTGGTCATGTGCAATACACAAACGCCCACTGTAGTACTGTTTTGCTCACTTACAGTACTGTACTGTAGGTTGCATTTAGCGTAAAGAATCGCTCCTGCAGATGTACTTTGATTTACTGTATGTGAAACCTGTGTGCATCCTTCCATTGGATGTACTGTATTGGAGAGAAATTTTTTTTTTTTAAAGTGAATGTCACGGGAACACATTAAAAATAAGGTTGGCACTTCCTTCCCATTGGTGTTGGTTTACAGTATGCCGTAGTGTACTCGGACGCTCATGTAATTGCATTTCAAAGGCACAGTATTTTCCATCGTCTCCCCCCTACCCCCATCGCCCTTCCCCCCTGGGGGCCTGCACAGGGAGGAAATTCAGGTCCTGTGCAATACACAAACGCTGAAGATCTACAGTACTGTTTTGCTCAGTTGGTAGCGTCAGAATACACTCATTTCATTCCCGCTGTTTAGGTGCATTTAGCGTAAAGAATCGCTCCTGCAGATGTACTTTGATTTATGTGAAATCTGTGTGCATCCTTCCATTGACTGTCTTACAGTGTAAATAAAATAATACAGTGCATTATTACAGAAAAAAAAAAAAAAAGAAAGAAAGAAAGCACATCAGGTCTCGAACCCTGGACCCCCAGCGAGGGAGGTGGGAGCCTTCACCCCTAGCCCACGACGCCTCATGAGAGATTTCCAATTTCATGTGTGAAAGTACTGCAAACAGCGGCCGGCCCCCGCCCCATTGCTGTTGGTTTATGCCTTAGAGGACTCGGACGCTCGCATTTGTAAAGCACGGTGTTTTCCTCCGCCTCCGGCTAGCCTGTTGCCCTTCCCCCATGGGAGCCTGCACAGATCATGCAGTAGACAGGGAGGGAATGCAAATGCTGGTCATGTGCAATACACAAACGCCCACTGTAGTACTGTTTTGCTCACTTACAGTACTGTACTGTAGGTTGCATTTAGCGTAAAGAATCGCTCCTGCAGATGTACTTTGATTTACTGTATGTGAAACCTGTGTGCATCCTTCCATTGGATGTACTGTATTGGAGAGAAAAAATTTTTTTTAAAGTGAATGTCACGGGAACACATTAAAAATAAGGTTGGCACTTCCTTCCCATTGGTGTTGGTTTACAGTATGCCGTAGTGTACTCGGACGCTCATGTAATTGCATTTCAAAGGCACAGTATTTTCCATCGTCTCCCCCCTACCCCCATCGCCCTTCCCCCCTGGGGGCCTGCACAGGGAGGAAATTCAGGTCCTGTGCAATACACAAACGCTGAAGATCTACAGTACTGTTTTGCTCAGTTGGTAGCGTCAGAATACACTCATTTCATTCCCGCTGTTTAGGTGCATTTAGCGTAAAGAATCGCTCCTGCAGATGTACTTTGATTTATGTGAAATCTGTGTGCATCCTTCCATTGACTGTCTTACAGTGTAAATAAAATAATACAGTGCATTATTACAGAAAAAAAAAAAAAAGAAAGAAAGAAAGCACATCAGGTCTCGAACCCTGGACCCCCAGCGAGGGAGGTGGGAGCCTTCACCCCTAGCCCACGACGCCTCATGAGAGATTTCCAATTTCATGTGTGAAAGTACTGCAAACAGCGGCCGGCCCCCGCCCCATTGCTGTTGGTTTATGCCTTAGAGGACTCGGACGCTCGCATTTGTAAAGCACGGTGTTTTCCTCCGCCTCCGGCTAGCCTGTTGCCCTTCCCCCATGGGAGCCTGCACAGATCATGCAGTAGACAGGGAGGGAATGCAAATGCTGGTCATGTGCAATACACAAACGCCCACTGTAGTACTGTTTTGCTCACTTACAGTACTGTACTGTAGGTTGCATTTAGCGTAAAGAATCGCTCCTGCAGATGTACTTTGATTTACTGTATGTGAAACCTGTGTGCATCCTTCCATTGGATGTACTGTATTGGAGAGAAATTTTTTTTTTTTAAAGTGAATGTCACGGGAACACATTAAAAATAAGGTTGGCACTTCCTTCCCATTGGTGTTGGTTTACAGTATGCCGTAGTGTACTCGGACGCTCATGTAATTGCATTTCAAAGGCACAGTATTTTCCATCGTCTCCCCCCTACCCCCATCGCCCTTCCCCCCTGGGGGCCTGCACAGGGAGGAAATTCAGGTCCTGTGCAATACACAAACGCTGAAGATCTACAGTACTGTTTTGCTCAGTTGGTAGCGTCAGAATACACTCATTTCATTCCCGCTGTTTAGGTGCATTTAGCGTAAAGAATCGCTCCTGCAGATGTACTTTGATTTATGTGAAATCTGTGTGCATCCTTCCATTGACTGTCTTACAGTGTAAATAAAATAATACAGTGCATTATTACAGAAAAAAAAAAAAAAAGAAAGAAAGAAAGCACATCAGGTCTCGAACCCTGGACCCCCAGCGAGGGAGGTGGGAGCCTTCACCCCTAGCCCACGACGCCTCATGAGAGATTTCCAATTTCATGTGTGAAAGTACTGCAAACAGCGGCCGGCCCCCGCCCCATTGCTGTTGGTTTATGCCTTAGAGGACTCGGACGCTCGCATTTGTAAAGCACGGTGTTTTCCTCCGCCTCCGGCTAGCCTGTTGCCCTTCCCCCATGGGAGCCTGCACAGATCATGCAGTAGACAGGGAGGGAATGCAAATGCTGGTCATGTGCAATACACAAACGCCCACTGTAGTACTGTTTTGCTCACTTACAGTACTGTACTGTAGGTTGCATTTAGCGTAAAGAATCGCTCCTGCAGATGTACTTTGATTTACTGTATGTGAAACCTGTGTGCATCCTTCCATTGGATGTACTGTATTGGAGAGAAATTTTTTTTTTTTAAAGTGAATGTCACGGGAACACATTAAAAATAAGGTTGGCACTTCCTTCCCATTGGTGTTGGTTTACAGTATGCCGTAGTGTACTCGGACGCTCATGTAATTGCATTTCAAAGGCACAGTATTTTCCATCGTCTCCCCCCTACCCCCATCGCCCTTCCCCCCTGGGGGCCTGCACAGGGAGGAAATTCAGGTCCTGTGCAATACACAAACGCTGAAGATCTACAGTACTGTTTTGCTCAGTTGGTAGCGTCAGAATACACTCATTTCATTCCCGCTGTTTAGGTGCATTTAGCGTAAAGAATCGCTCCTGCAGATGTACTTTGATTTATGTGAAATCTGTGTGCATCCTTCCATTGACTGTCTTACAGTGTAAATAAAATAATACAGTGCATTATTACAGAAAAAAAAAAAAAAAGAAAGAAAGAAAGCACATCAGGTCTCGAACCCTGGACCCCCAGCGAGGGAGGTGGGAGCCTTCACCCCTAGCCCACGACGCCTCATGAGAGATTTCCAATTTCATGTGTGAAAGTACTGCAAACAGCGGCCGGCCCCCGCCCCATTGCTGTTGGTTTATGCCTTAGAGGACTCGGACGCTCGCATTTGTAAAGCACGGTGTTTTCCTCCGCCTCCTGCTAGTCCTCCATTCCCATTATGCATTAGCGAACTCAGACGCTCATATATTTTAAAAGCACGGTGTTTATACATTGTACTGTACATTCTTCCTTTTACACAATTACTGTAGTTGCGTCTCCATACACATACTGTACAGTACTCCATACTTTTTCCACCGCCTCCCGTTACGCCTACAGTATTGCCAGAGCTGTAGATCAATCCGCCGCTATACTGTACGATCGAAAGTACTGGATTAGTGGAGCATTAGCGACACAGTGGTGGAGATGTGTAATGCATGATGAGTATCTAGATCGCCTCAACGCGCCTGCCTGTGATGAAACTCAGCTATCGCATTAGCGTGACTAAACGCCCGTCTCGGCGGAGAAACAGTCAAGATAAAGGTGGCTACATCTGTAGGTATACAATTATGGACGAGCACTGACGACACAGAGGTAGCTACAGCCGTGGACTACCGTACTGCGTCTGCTAGTATAGAGATGATAATGATATAAAAAATATATATATATCACTACTGCAGGTATATATAATATAATGACGGACCTGCTGGACACTGTCAGCAGACTCCTAAACTACTAGTATGAAGAAGATAGAAAAAAAAAACCCACCACAGGTAGGTATACAATTATGGATGAGCACTGACGACACAGAGGTAGCTACAGCCGTGGACTACCGTACTGCGTCTGCTAGTATAGAGATGATAATGATATAAAAAATATATATATATATCACTACTGCAGGTATATATAATATAATGACGGACCTGCTGGACACTGTCAGCAGACTCCTAAACTACTAGTATGAAGAAGATAGAAAAAAAACCCCCACCACAGGTAGGTATACAATTATGGACGAGCACTGACGACACAGAGGTAGCTACAGCCGTGGACTACCGTACTGCGTCTGCTAGTATAGAGATGATAATGATATAAAAAATATATATATCACTACTGCAGGTATATATAATATAATGACGGACCTGCTGGACACTGTCAGCAGACTCCTAAACTACTAATATGAAGAAGATAGAAAAAAAAAACCCACCACAGGTAGGTATACAATTATGGACGAGCACTGACGACACAGAGGTAGCCACAGCCGTGGACTACCGTACTGCGTCTGCTAATATAGAGATGATAAAGATGATAGAGATGAACAAAAAAAATATAACACTACTGCAGGTAAATATTTATATAATATAATGAATGACGGACCTGCTGGACACTGTCAGCAGAATGCGTTTATAGAATAAAAAAAAAAAAACACCACAGGAGTGTTTAACTTTTTCAGGCAGACAATATACTGGTGGTCACTGGTCAGTCACACTGGCAGCAAAAGTGTGCACTGTACTCCTGCTATAACTGCACCCCAGTCTCCCCACAATTCAGCTGTGTGAGCAGTGAGCACTCAGCACAGTCAGATATACATAGATGATATTATCATGCAGCACACTGAGGCTGAGCACAGATATGGTATGTGACTGTGTATCGTTTTTTTTCAGGCAGAGAACGGATTATATTAAATAATAAATAAAACTGGTGGTGGTCACTAGTAACTATCAGCAAAACTCTGCACTCTGAGTACTCCTAATGCTCCCCAAAATTACTAAGTTAGTAGTAAATCAACTCAAGAGTCTCTATCTATTCTAACGGAGAGGACGCCAGCCACGTCCTCTCCCTATCAATCTCAATGCACGTGTGAAAATGGCGGCGACGCGCGGCTCCTTATATAGAATCCGAGTCTCGCGATAGAATACGAGCCTCGCGAGAATCCGACAGCGGGATGATGACGTTCGGGCGCGCTCGGGTTAACCGAGCAAGGCGGGAAGATCCGAGTCTTCCTCGGACCCGTGTAAAAAGGCTGAAGTTCGGGGGGGTTCGGATTCCGAGGAACCGAACCCGTTCATCTCTAACAAAAATGACAGTTTTCTGAAGTTGGACCATATTTTTTGATTGATAACCAATTAGAGGATTGATGGCCGCAAAATCACTCTGTGCAACCTTTTTAAACATTAGACCTTTTTCAACAACTTATAACCATTTGTCGTAGCCTTAACAAGTTCTATCCATTTCCGACTTTGCTGGGTAATGAATCTTCACAGCCAAGCCTCAATTCATTTCTAAAAACCTCAGTTAAGAGAGAGAAACCATGAAGAGAGATAACTTTTACCCTTTTGACATTGGCAAAATAACCCGGGTTATTACCGTGTTGTTGCCGGGTCGACCTGGATCGAGGTGCAGTGTTAAAAGCGCCAAAGTGAATCACTCAGGTTGAGAAACCTGGCATTTCAAACTGGGTTAAAAGTAGTGATGAGCGGGTTCGGATTCTCGGAAACCGAACCCCCCCGAACTTCACCCTTTTTACACGGGTCCGAGCCAAACTCGGATTCTCCCGTATGGCTCGGTTAACCCGAGCGCGCCCGAACGTCATCATCCCGCTGTCGGATTCTCGCGAGATTCAGATTCTATATAAGCAGCCGCGCGTCGCCGCCATTTTCACTCGTGCATTGGAAATGTTAGGGAGAGGACGTGGCTGGCGTCCACTCCGTTATTGTTGAACTTGATTGTGCTTTATTGCTTAATTGTGGGGAGGACTGGGGAGCAGCTGTATGATATAGGAGGAGTACAGTGCAGAGTTTTGCTGATCAGTGACCACCAGTTTTATCCGTTCTCTGCCTGAAAAAAACGCTCCTTATCTGTGCTCAGTGTGCTGCATATATCTGTGCTCACACTGCTTAATTGTGGGGACTGGGGAGCAGCTGTATTATATAGCAGGAGTACAGCGCAGAGTTTTGCTGACAGTGACCACCAGTATACGTTGTCTGCCTGAAAAACACTCCATATCTGTGCTCAGTGTGCTGCTTTATTGTGGGGACTGGGGACCACCAGTATAATATTATATAGGAGGAGTACAGAGCAGAGTTTTGCTGACCAGTGACCACCAGTATATAATATATAGCATTACGGTACAGTAGGCCACTGCTGTACCTACCTCTGTGTCGTCAAGTATACTATCCATCTAGATTCTATACCTGTGGTGCATTTCAGTTTTGCAGTTTGCTGACACAGTGACCACCAGTATATATAGCAGTACGGTACGGAAGGCCACTGCTGTACCTATCTCTGTGTCGTCATTAAGTATACTATCCATCTACATTCTATACCTGTGGTGCATTTTAGTTTTGCAGTTTGCTGACACAGTTACCACCAGTATATATAGCAGTACGGTACGGAAGGCCACTGCTGTACCTACCTCTGTGTCGTCATTAAGTATACTATCCATCTACATTCTATACCTGTGGTGCATTTTAGTTTTGCAGTTTGCTGACACAGTGACCACCAGTATATATAGCAGTACGGTACGGAAGGCCACTGCTGTACCTACCTCTGTGTCGTCATTAAGTATACTATCCATCTACATTCTATACCTGTGGTGCATTTTAGTTTTGCAGTTTGCTGACACAGTGACCACCAGTATATATAGCAGTACGGTATGGAAGGCCACTGCTGTACCTACCTCTGTGTCGTCATTAAGTATACTATTCATCTACATTCTATACCTGTGGTGCATTTTAGTTTTGCAGTTTGCTGACACAGAGACCACCAGTATATATAGCAGTACGGTACGGAAGGCCACTGCTGTACCTACCTCTGTGTCATCATTAAGTATACTATCCATCTACATTCTATACCTGTGGTGCATTAAAGTTTCGCAGTTTGCTGACACAGTGACCACCAGTATACTATATATAGCAGTACGGTACGGAAGGCCACTGCTGTACCTACCTCTGTGTCGTCATTAAGTATACTATCCATCTACATTCTATACCTGTGGTGCATTTTAGTTTTGCAGTTTGCTGACACAGTGACCACCAGTATATATAGCAGTACGGTACGGTAGGCCACTGCTGTACCTACCTCTGTGTCATCATTAAGTATACTATCCATCTACATTCTATACCTGTGGTGCATTTTAGTTTTGCAGTTTGCTGACACAGTGACCACCAGTATATATAGCAGTACGGTACGGAAGGCCACTGCTGTATCTACCTCTGTGTCATCATTAAGTATACTATCCATCTTTATTCTATACCTGTGGTGCATTTTAGTTTTGCAGTTTGCTGACACAGTGACCACCAGTATATATAGCAGTACGGTACGGAAGGCCACTGCTGTACCTACCTCTGTGTCCTCATTAAGTATACTATCCATCTACATTCTATACCTGTGGTGCATTTTAGTTTTGCAGTTTGCTGACACAGTGACCACCAGTATATATAGCAGTACGGTACGGAAGGCCACTGCTGTATCTACCACTGTGTCGTTATTAAGTATACTATCCATCTACATTCTATACCTGTGGTGCATTTTAGTTTTGCAGTTTGCTGACACAGTGACCACCAGTATATATAGCAGTACGGTATGGAAGGCCACTGCTGTACCTACCTCTGTGTCGTCATTAAGTATACTATTCATCTACATTCTATACCTGTGGTGCATTTTAGTTTTGCAGTTTGCTGACACAGTGACCACCAGTATATATAGCAGTACGGTATGGAAGGCCACTGCTGTACCTACCTCTGTGTCATCATTAAGTATACTATCCATCTACATTCTATACCTGTGGTGCATTAAAGTTTCGCAGTTTGCTGACACAGTGACCACCAGTATACTATATATAGTAGTACGGTACGGAAGGCCACTGCTGTACCTACCTCTGTGTCGTCATTAAGTATACTATCCATCTACATTCTATACCTGTGGTGCATTTTAGTTTTGCAGTTTGCTGACACAGTGACCACCAGTATATATAGCAGTACGGTACGGTAGGCCACTGCTGTACCTACCTCTGTGTCATCATTAAGTATACTATCCATCTACATTCTATACCTGTGGTGCATTTTAGTTTTGCAGTTTGCTGACAAAGTGACCACCAGTATATATAGCAGTAC
The DNA here is from genome assembly GCF_028390025.1 of Pseudophryne corroboree. NCBI lineage: Eukaryota > Metazoa > Chordata > Amphibia > Anura > Myobatrachidae > Pseudophryne > Pseudophryne corroboree. The sequence continues at coordinate 731,877,882 of NC_086447.1, forward strand.
GGTACGGAAGGCCACTGCTGTACCTACCTCTGTGTCATCATTAAGTATACTATCCATCTTCATTCTATACCTGTGGTGCATTTTAGTTTTGCAGTTTGCTGACACAGTGACCACCAGTATATATAGCAGTACGGTACGGAAGGCCACTGCTGTACCTACCTCTGTGTCCTCATTAAGTATACTATCCATCTACATTCTATACCTGTGGTGCATTTTAGTTTTGCAGTTTGCTGACACAGTGACCACCAGTATATATAGCAGTACGGTACGGAAGGCCACTGCTGTATCTACCACTGTGTCGTTATTAAGTATACTATCCATCTACATTCTATACCTGTGGTGCATTTTAGTTGTGCGCAGTATATATAGTAGTAGGCCATTGCTATTGATACTGGCATATAATTCCACATATTAAAAAACGGAGAACAAAAATGTGGAGGTTAAAATAGGGAAAGAACAAGATCCACTTCCACCTCGTGCTGAAGCTGCTGCCACTAGTCATGGCCGAGACGATGAAATGCCATCAACGTCGTCTGCCAAGGCCGATGCCCAATGTCATAGTAGAGAGCATGTAAAATCCAAAAAACAAAAGTTCAGTAAAATTACCCAAAAATCAAAATTGAAAGCGTCTGATGAGAAGCGTAAACTTGCCAATATGCCATTTACGACACGGAGTGGCAAGGAACGGCTGAGGCCCTGGCCTATGTTCATGGCTAGTGGTTCAGATTGGATGGAAGCACTCATCCTCTCGCAAGAAAAATTAAAAGACTTAAGCTGGCAAAAGCACAGCAAAGAACTGTGCGTTCTTCTAAATCACAAATCCCCAAGAAGAGTCCAATTGTGTCGGTTGCGATGCCTGACCTTCCCAACACTGGACGGGAAGAGCTTGCGCCTTCCACCATTTGCACGCCCCCTGCAAGTGCTGGAAGGAGCACCCGCAGTCCAGTTCCTGATAGTAAAATTGAAGACGTCACTGTTGAAGTACACCAGGATGAGGATATGGGTGTTGCTGGCGCTGGGAAGGAAATTGACAAGGAGGATTCTGATGGTGAGGTGGTTTGTTTAAGTCAGGCACCCGGGGACACACCTGTTGTCCGTAGGACGAATATGGCCATTCACATGCCTGGTCAAAATACAAAGAAAATCAGCTCTTTGGTGTGGAATTATTTAAACACAAATGCGGACAACAGGTGTCAAGCCGTGTGTTGCCTTTGTCAAGCTGTAATAAGTAGGGGTAAGGACGTTAACCACCTCGGAACATCCTCCCTTATACGTCACCTGCAGCGCATTCATCATAAGTCAGTGACAAGTTCAAAAACTTTGGATGACAGCGGAAGCAGTCCACTGACCACTAAATCCCTTCCTCTTGTAACCAAGCTCCTGCAAACCACACCACCAACTCCCTCAGTGTCAATTTCCTCCTTACCCAGGAAAGCCAATAGTCCTGCAGGCCATGTCACTGGCAAGTCTGACGAGTCCTCTCCTGCCTGGGATTCCTCCGATGCATCCTTGAGTGTAACGCCTACTGCTGCTGGCGCTGCTGTTGTTGCTGCTGGGAGTCAATCGTCATCCCAGAGGGGAAGTCGGAAGACCACTTGTATTACTTCCAGTAAGCAATTGACTGTCCAACAGTCCTTTGCGAGGAAGATGAAATATCACAGCAGTCATCCTGCTGCAAAGCGGATAACTGAGGCCTTGGCAGCCTGGGCGGTGAGAAACGTGGTTCCGGTATCCACCGTTAATTCAGAGGCAACTAGAGACTTGATTGAGGTACTGTGTCCCCGGTACCAAATACCATCTAGGTTCCATTTCTCTAGACAGGCGATACCGAAAATGTACACAGACCTCAGAAAAAGACTCACCAGTGTCCTAAAAAATGCAGTTGTACCCAATGTCCACTTAACCACGGACATGTGGACAAGTGGAGCAGGGCAGACTCAGGACTAAATGACTGTGACAGCCCACTGGGTAGATGTATTGCCTCCCGCAGCAAGAACAGCAGCGGCGGCACCAGTAGCAGCATCTCGCAAACGCCAACTCGTTCCTAGGCAAGCTACGCTTTGTATCACCGCTTTCCAGAATAGGCACACAGCTGAAAACCTCTTACGGCAACTGAGGAAGATCATCGCAGAATGGCTTACCCCAATTGAACTCTCCTGGGGATTTGTGACATCGGACAACGCCAGCAATATTGTGCGTGCATTACATCTGGGCAAATTCCATCACGTCCCATGTTTTGCACATACCTTGAATTTGGTGGTGCAGAATTATTTAAAAAACGACAGGGGCGTGCAAGAGATGCTGTCGGTGGCCCGAAGAATTGCGGGCCACTTTCGGCATTCATGCACCGCGTACAGAAGACTGGAGCACCACCAAACATTCCTGAACCTGCCCTGCCATCACCTGAAGCAAGAGGTGGTAACGAGGTGGAATTCAGCCCTCTATATGCTTCAGAGGATGGAGGAGCAGCAAAAGGCCATTCAAGCCTATACATCTGGCCACGATATAGGCAAAGGAGGTGGAATGCACCTGACTCAAGCGCAGTGGAGAATGATTTCAACGTTGTGCAAGGTTCTGCAACCCTTTGAACTTGCCACACGTGAAGTCAGTTCAGACACTGCCAGCCTGAGTCAGGTCATTCCCCTCATCAGGCTTTTGCAGAAGAAGCTGGAGACATTGAAGGAGGAGCTAAAACAGAGCGATTCCGCTAGGCATGTGGGACTTGTGGATGGAGCCCTTAATTTGCTTAACCAGGATTCACGGGTGGTCAATCTGTTGAAATCAGAGCACTACATTTTGGCCACCGTGCTCGATCCTAGATTTAAAACCTACGTTGTATCTCTCTTTCCGGCAGACACAAGTCTGCAGAGGTTCAAAGACCTGCTGGTGAGAAAATTGTCAAGTCAAGCGGAACGTGACCCGTCACCATCTCCTCCTTCACATTCTCCCGCAACTGGGGGTGCGAGGAAAAGGCTAAGAATTCCGAGCCCACCCGCTGGCGGTGATGCAGGGCAGTCTGGAGCGAGTGCTGACATCTGGTCCGGACTGAAGGACCTGGCAACGATTACTGACATGTCGTCTACTGTAACTGCATATGATTCTCTCACCATTGAAAGAATGGTGGAGGATTATATGAGTGACCGCATCCAAGTAGGCACGTCAGACAGTCCGTACGTATACTGGCAGGAAAAAGAGGCAATTTGGAGGCCCTTGCAGAAACTGGCTTTATTCTACCTAAGTTGCCCTCCCTCCAGTGTGTACTCCGAAAGGGTGTTTAGTGCAGCCGCTCACCTTGTCAGCAATCGGCGTACGAGGTTACTTCCAGAAAATGTGGAGAAGATGATGTTCATTAAAATGAATTATAATCAATTCCTCCGTGGAGACATTCACCAGCAGCAATTGCCTCCAGAAAGTACACGGGGACCTGAGATGGTGGATTCCAGTGGGGACGAATTAATAATCTGTGAGGAGGGGGATGTACACAGTGAAAGGGGTGAGGAATCGGAGGATGATGATGAGGTGGACATCTTGCCTCTGTAGAGCCAGTTTGTGCAAGGAGAGATTGATTGCTTCTTTTTTGGTGGGGGCCCAAACCAACCAGTCATTTCAGTCACAGTCGTGTGGCAGACCCTGTCGCTGAAATGATGAGTTCGTTAAAGTGTGCATGTCCTGTTTATACAACATAAGGGTGGGTGGAAGGGCCCAAGGACAATTCCATCTTGCACCTCTTTTTTCTTTCATTTTTCTTTGCATCATGTGCTGTTTGGGGACAATTTTTTTGAAGGGCCATCCTGCCTGACACTGCAGTGCCACTCCTAGATGGGCTAGGTGTTTGTGTCGGCCACTTGTGTCGCTTAGCTTAGTCAAACAGCCACCTTGGTTCGCCTCTTTTTTTCTTTGCATCATGTGCTGTTTGGGGAGTATTTTTTTGAAGGGCCATCCTGTCTTGATTGACACTGCAGTGCCACTCCTAGATGGGCCAGGTGTTTGTGTCGGCCACTTGTGTCGCTTAGCTTAGTCACACAGCGACCTTGGTGCGCCTCTTTTTTTCTTTGCATCATGTGCTGTTTGGGGAGTATTTTTTTGAAGGGCCATCCTGTCTTGATTGACACTGTAGTGCCACTCCTAGATGGGCCAGGTGTTTGTGTCGGCCACTTGTGTCGCTTAGCTTAGTCACACAGCGACCTTGGTGCGCCTCTTTTTTTCTTTGCATCATGTGCTGTTTGGGGAGTATTTTTTTGAAGGGCCATCCTGCCTGACACTGCAGTGCCACTCCTAGATGGGCCAGGTGTTTGTGTCGGCCACTTGTGTCGCTTAGCTTAGTCACACAGCCACCTTGGTGCGCCTCTTTTTTTCTTTGCATCATGTGCTGTTTGGGGACAATTTTTTTGAAGTGCCATCCTGTCTGACACTGCAGTGCCACTCCTAGATGGGCCAGGTGTTTGTGTCGGCCACTTGGGTCGCTTAGCTTAGTCACACAGCTACCTCATTGCGCCTCTTTTTTTCTTTGCATCATGTGCTGTTTGGGGACTATTTTTTTGAAGTTCCATCCTGTCTGACACTGCAGTGCCACTCCTAGATGGGCCAGGTGTTTGTGTCGGCTACTTTTGTCGCTTAGCTTAGTCACACAGCGACCTTGGTGCGCCTCTTTTTTTTCTTTGCATCATGTGCTGTTTGGGAACAATTTTTTTGAAGTGCCATCCTGCCTGACACTGCAGTGCCACTCCTAGATGGGCCAGGTGTTTGTGTCGGCCACTTGGGTCGCTTAGCTTAGCCATCCAGCGACCTCGGTGCAAATTTTAGGACTAAAAATAATATTGTGAGGTGCGAGGTGTTCAGAATAGACTGAAAATGAGTGGAAATTATGGTTATTAAGGTTAATAATACTATGGGATCAAAATGACCCCCAAATTCTATGATTTAAGCTGTTTTTGAGGGTTTTTTGAAAAAAACACCCGAATCCAAAACACACCCGAGTCCGACAAAAAATTTTCGGTAAGGATTTGCCAAAATGCGTCCGAATCCAAAACACGGCCGCGGAACCGAACCCAAAACCAAAACCCAAAAGCCGAAAAATTTCCGGTGCACATCACTAATTTCCAGTCTATTCTGAACACCTCACACCTCACAATATTATTTTTAGTCCTAAAATTTGCACCGAGATCGCTGGATGGCTAAGCTAAGCGACACAAGCGGCCGACACAAACACCTGGCCCATCTAGGAGTGGCACTGCAGTGTCAGGCATGATGGCACTTCAAAAAAATAGTCCCCAAACAGCACATGATGCAAAGAAAAAAAGAGGCGCACCAAGGTCGCTGTGTGACTAAGCTAAGTGACACAAGTGGCCGACACAAACACCTGGCCCATCTAGGAGTGGCACTGCAGTGTCAGGCAGGATGGCACTTCAAAAAAATTGTCCCCAAACAGCACATGATGCAAAGAAAAAAAGAGGCGCACCAAGGTCGCTGTGTGACTAAGCTAAGCGACACAAGTGGCCGACACAAAGACCTGGCCCATCTAGGAGTGGCACTGCAGTGTCAGGCAGGATGGCACTTCAAAAAAATTGTCCCCAAACAGCACATAATGCAAAGAAAAATGAAAGAAAAAAGAGGTGCAAGATGGAATTGTCCTTGGGCCCTCCCACCCACCCTTATGTTGTATAACAGGACATGCACACTTTAACGAACCCATCATTTCAGCGACAGGGTCTGCCACACGACTGTGACTGAAATGACTGGTTGGTTTGGGCCCCCACCAAAAAAAGAAGCAATCAATCTCTCCTTGCACAAACTGGCTCTACAGAGGCAAGATGTCCACCTCATCATCATCATCCTCCGATTCCTCACCCCTTTCACTGTGTACATCCCCCTCCTCACAGATTATTAATTCGTCCCCACTGGAATCCACCCTCTCAGGTCCCTGTGTACTTTGTGGAGGCAATTGCTGCTGGTGAATGTCTCCACGGAGGAATTGATTATAATTCATTTTGATGAACATCATCTTCTCCACATTTTCTGGAAGTAACCTCGTACGCCGATTGCTGACAAGGTGAGCGGCTGCACTAAACACTCTTTCGGAGTACACACTGGAGGGAGGGCAACTTAGGTAGAATAAAGCCAGTTTGTGCAAGGGCCTCCAAATTGCCTCTTTTTCCTGCCAGTATACGTACGGACTGTCTGACGTGCCTACTTGGATGCGGTCACTCATATAATCCTCCACCATTCTTTCAATGGTGAGAGAATCATATGAAGTGACAGTAGACGACATGTCAGTAATCGTTGGCAGGTCCTTCAGTCCGGACCAGATGTCAGCACTCGCTCCAGACTTCCCTGCATCACCGCCAGCGGGTGGGCTCGGAATTCTTAGCCTTTTCCTCGCACCCCCAGTTGCGGGAGAATGTGAAGGAGGAGATGTTGACGGGTCACGTTCCGCTTGACTTGACAATTTTCTCACCAGCAGGTCTTTGAACCTCTGCAGACTTGTGTATGCCGGAAAGAGAGATACAACGTAGGTTTTAAATCTAGGATCGAGCACGGTGGCCAAAATGTAGTGCTCTGATTTCAACAGATTGACCACCCGTGAATCCTGGTTAAGCGAATTAAGGGCTCCATCCACAAGTCCCACATGCCTAGCGGAATCGCTCTGTTTTAGCTCCTCCTTCAATGTCTCCAGCTTCTTCTGCAAAAGCCTGATGAGGGGAATGACCTGACTCAGGCTGGCAGTGTCTGAACTGACTTCACGTGTGGCAAGTTCAAAGGGTTGCAGAACCTTGCACAACGTTGAAATCATTCTCCAGTGCTCTTGAGTCAGGTGCATTCCCCCTCCTTTGCCTATATCGTGGGCAGATGTATAGGCTTGAATGGCCTTTTGCTGCTCCTCCATCCTCTGAAGCATATATAGGGTTGAATTCCACCTCGATACCACCTCTTGCTTCAGATGATGGCAGGGCAGATTCAGGATTGTTTGGTGGTGCTCCAGTCTTCTGTACGCAGTGGCTGAATGCCGAAAGTGGCCCGCAATTCTTCGGGCCACCGACAGCATCTCTTGCACGCCCTTGTCGTTTTTTAAATAATTCTGCACCACCAAATTTAATGTATGTGCAAAACATAGGACGTGCTGGAATTTGCCCAGATGTAATGCACGCACAATATTGCTGGCGTTGTCTGATGTCACAAATCCCCAGGAGAGTCCAATTGGGGTAAGCCATTCTGCGATGATCTTCCTCAGTTTCCGTAAGAGGTTGTCAGCTGTGTGCCTCTTCTGGAAAGCGGTGATACAAAGCGTAGCCTGCCTAGGAATGAGTTGGCGTTTGCGAGATGCTGCTACTGGTGCCGCCGCTGCTGTTCTTGCTGCGGGAGGCAATATATCTACCCAGTGGCCTGTCACAGTCATATAGTCCTGAGTCTGCCCTGCTCCACTTGTCCACATGTCCGTGGTTAAGTGGATATTGGGTACAACTGAATTTTTTAGGAGACTGGTGAGTCTTTTTCTGAGGTCTGTGTACATTTTCGGTATCGCCTGCCTAGAGAAATGGAACCTAGATGGTATTTGGTACCGGGGACACAGTACCTCAATCAAGTCTCTAGTTGCCTCTGAATTAACGGTGGATACCGGAACCACGTTTCTCACCGCCCAGGCTGCCAAGGCCTGAGTTATCTGCTTTGCAGCAGGATGACTGCTGTGATATTTCATCTTCCTTGCAAAGGACTGTTGGACAGTCAATTGCTTACTGGAAGTAGTACAAGTGGTCTTCCGACTTCCCCTCTGGGATGACGATTGACTCCCAGCAGCTACAACAGCAGCGCCAGCAGCAGTAGGCGTTATACTCAAGGATGCATCGGAGGAATCCCAGGCAGGAGAGGACTCGTCAGACTTACCAGTAACATGGCCTGCAGGACTATTGGCTTTCCTGGGTAAGGAGGAAATTGACACTGAGGGAGTTGGTGGTGTGGTTTGCAGGAGCTTGGTTACAAGAGGAAGGGATTTAGTGGTCAGTGGACTGCTTCCGCTGTCACCCAAAGTTTTTGAACTTGTCACTGACTTATGATGAATGCGCTGCAGGTGACGTATAAGGGAGGATGTTCCGAGGTGGTTAACGTCCTTACCCCTACTTATTACAGCTTGACAAAGGCAACACACGGCTTGACACCTGTTGTCCGCATTTGTGTTGAAATAATTCCACACCGAAGAGCTGATTTTTTTTTTGTATTTTGACCAGGCATGTCAATGGCCATATTCGTCCCACGGACAACAGGTGTCTCCCCCGGGTGCCTGACTTAAACAAACCACCTCACCATCAGAATCCTCCTTGTCAATTTCCTCCCCAGCTCCAGCAACACCCATATCCTCATCCTGGTGTACTTCAACAGTGACATCTTCAATTTGACTATCAGGAACTGGACTGCGGGTGCTCCTTCCAGCACTTGCAGGGGGCGTGCAAATGGTGGAAGGCGCAAGCTCTTCCCGTCCAGTGTTGGGAAGGTCAGGCATCGCAACCGACACAATTGGACTCTCCTTGGGTATTTGGGATTTAGAAGAACGCACAGTTCTTTGCTGTGCTTTTGCCAGCTTAAGTCTTTTGTTTTTTCTTGCGAGAGGATGAGTGCTTCCATCCTCATGTGAAGCTGAACCACTAGCCATGAACATAGGCCAGGGCCTCAGCCGTTCCTTGCCACTCCGTGTCGTAAATGGCATATTGGCAAGTTTACGCTTCTCCTCAGACGCTTTTAATTTTGATTTTTGGGTCATTTTACTGAACTTTTGTTTTTTGGATTTTACATGCTCTCCACTATGACATTGGGCATCGGCCTTGGCAGACGACGTTGATGGCATTTCATCGTCTCGGCCATGACTAGTGGCAGCAGCTTCAGCACGAGGTGGAAGTGGATCTTGATCTTTCCCTATTTTAACCTCCACATTTTTGTTCTCCATATTTTAATGTGTGGAATTATATGCCAGTATCAATAGCAATGGCCTACTACTATATATACTGCGCACAACTAAAATGCACCACAGGTATAGAATGTAGATGGATAGTATACTTAATGACGACACAGAGGTAGGTACAGCAGTGGCCTTCCGTACCGTACTGCTATATATAGTATACTGGTGGTCACTGTGTCAGCAAACTGCAAAACTAAAATGCACCACAGGTATAGAATGTAGATGGATAGTATACTTAATGACGACACAGAGGTAGGTACAGCAGTGGCCTTCCGTACCGTACTTCTATATATAATATATTGGTGGTCACTGTGTCAGCAAACTGCAAAACTAAAATGCACCACAGGTATAGAATGTAGATGGATAGTATACTTAATGACGACACAGAGGTAGGTACAGCAGTGGCCTCAGAGCCGGATTAAGAGGGGGGTCCCGGGGATAAGTACCCCGGGCCCCCTTTTTTCAAAGGGCCCCCCGTCGCCGCCGCAGATCGGAACAGAGATCCGATCTGCGGTATTGCGCTGCGCTCCCGGGAGCTGGCGCCACACGCAGCGGCAGGGCAGCTCAGCGATTGCTGTCCCTGGCGGCTCTGGCTCCCGGCGGCGGCTCCACTGACTGCACTGCCTGTGTGATGGGACAGCTGAGCGACGGCTCAGCTGTCCAATAACAGGAGGAGCAGCAGCCTGCGGCTCAGACATTGGCTGCCGCTGGGCGCGCAGGCTGCAGGGAAGGAGGAGAGAGGACAGCCGTGCGTGGAGGCAGCAGCCAGCCCAGCACCCATTCTCAGCCAGCTCTCAGAACGTAAGGCTGATTTACAGTATGTTATGGGTTTTTATATATATATATATATATATATGTGTATATATATATATATATATATATGTATATATATGTGTGTATATATATATGTATAATATATGTGTATCTATATATATATGTGTATATATATGTGTATATATATATATATATAATATATATTGTGTGTGTGTGTGTATATATATATATATATATATATATGTGTGTATATAAAGGTGTGTGTGTATATAATATATATATATGATTTTAATTTTAAATCTTAGGGCCCCCCTGTCTTAAGTATCCCAGGCCCCCCGAGGCCTTAATCCAGCTCTGAGTGGCCTTCCGTACCGTACTGCTATATATAGTATACTGGTGGTCACTGTGTCAGCAAACTGCAAAACTAAAATGCACCACAGGTATAGAATGTAGATGGATAGTATACTTAATGACGACACAGAGGTAGGTACAGCAGTGGCCTTCCGTACCGTACTGCTATATATAGTATACTGGTGGTCACTGTGTCAGCAAAACTCTGCACTGTACTCCTCCTATATAATATTATACTGGTGGTCCCGACTCCCCAGTCCCCACAATAAAGCAGCACACTGAGCACAGATATGGAGTGTTTTTCAGGCAGACAACGTATAATGGTGGTCACTGTCAGCAAAACTCTGCACTGTACTCCTCCTATATAATAATAATTATACTGGTGATCCCCAGTCCCCACATTAAAATAAAGCAGCACACTGAGCACAGATATGGAGTGTTTTTCAGGCAGACAACGTATACTGGTGGTCACTGTCAGCAAAACTCTGCACTGTACTCCTGCTATATAATACAGCTGCTCCCCAGTCCCCACAATTAAGCAGTGTGAGCACAGATATATATGCAGCACACTGAGCACAGATATGGAGCGTTTTTTTCAGGCAGAGAACGGATAACTGGTGGTCACTGATCAGCAAAACTCTGCACTGTACTCCTCCTATATTATACAGCTGCTCCCCAGTCCTCCCCACAATGAATTAAGCAATAATGCACAATCAAATTCAACAATAACGGAGAGGACGCCAGCCACGTCCTCTCCCTAACATTTGCAATGCACGAGTGAAAATGGCGGCGACGCGCGGCTGCTTATATAGAATCCGAATCTTGCGAGAATCTGACAGCGGGATGATGACGTTCGGGCGCGCTCGGGTTACCCGAGCCATACGGGAGAATCCGAGTATGGCTCGGACCCGTGTAAAAAGGGTGAAGTTCGGGGGGTTCGGTTTCCGAGAAACCGAACCCGCTCATCACTAGTTAAAAGAAGGGTTAAACACGGGTCGGACACAGGTCATTGTGCAGTGTGAAAGCCTCTACCAGGGATATTCAACCCGGGTCTCAGAAAACGTGCTGATTGGCTGTTTATGTGGCTCAGAGCAGGCCCAGCCCTTCCTTTTATTTCCTTTGAAACCTCATCAATGTGAGATAGAAAAGTCCATTTTAAATCACATCACAGTGTTTAACATGGGTGACCCGGGTTCAGTGTGAAAGGCACCAACCCAGGAATAACCTGGGTCGAAACTGCAATGTGAAAGGGTCTGAGCCTGCTCGGACCCGGGTCGGACCCGGGTTCAAAAGTCGGGTCTAACCTGGGTTTGCAATCTGTAAGCGGTAAGAGAGTGGTTAACAGTGGGGGTAGAAGTGACAATGGCAGAAGTCAAACTCCAGTTTGTGGGTCCCCACATGCATACTGTAGGCCCCCACATTTGCAAAGGCCTGCCTTATTGTGGACTGTGCTGCCATTATATAATGACATACTAAAAATAGTAATTTGGCTTATTGGAACACAAAGAGGATATTTCTATTCTGCTAATCAATATTGTAGACCTGCAGTTATCAAAGGGCTTCGATGTAATCCAAATAATGCTGCTATTCAGAGAATAACACGGTTGTTTTTGCAACATAGCAAGATAATAGTCAAGTACGGGACAGTAAAGAGATGAAGTGGCTCATTGTTCATATTAGAGTGTATATTAAACAATCTTTCAGAACTAAATGTTGTGACACAATTGGACAGGTTTGCTCCGTATCCCTCCCCAGATCCCTCACTGGTAAAATCTGATATAGTATATACAGATGTGCCCCGCTTCAGCTTTGCTGCATACAGTAGCATGTTACAGCGGAGCCATGATGCAAATGCATGCCGCGCTCGTTTGCATCACTGGCGGCTCTCATAGGAATCGATGAGGTGGCAGGCGCATGTGCGCGCTGGCCCAGTTGAAGTGAATGCATAGCGGGAGCTTACGCATAGCGTATGCTACGCTATGCCAGGTGTTGTATGCTGTGATGTGTACGCATCGCAGCAACAACGGAAAAGGACACATCTATAGTAGTGCATAGGCTTCTATGAGCTAATGCCAACTTCAGATGGCGGTAGTGGCCAAGGCCTAAAAAATTACAACTTAGAAACTATAGGTGCTGCTTTTGCAGTCGTAACTGGAGGGACTATGGTCCCTCTTTCTTAAATCCTGGGAATCCCTAATATTTTTATATACCTCCAAAATGGGTGTTTTCTGGGTATATCCCACAAATATTCTTTAATAAATATGCCCCTAAGTGTAGAAAAGTGCATACAGACAGACATATGCCATGTAACTGTGCATGTAAGTTATGAAATGCGCATTTTGTGCTTCTCAATTGGATGTATGTCTAACTTTACATGAGATCCTAAACCAGAGGTTCTCAAATGCGGTCCATACTGCAGCAGGTGGAGCAGGTTATATTGTTTCTGTGCAGGGTAAATACTGTCTGCTTAATTTTTACACTGCAATTGAGATTTCAGTTTGAACACACCCCACCCAAAGCTAACTCTCTCTGCACATATTACATCTGCCCCCCTGCACTGCACATTGTTTTTCCCAATAGCTAACTTTTTTGTTTGCTAGCAAACCTGAATAAGCCCTATATTTAGAACAATCCATTAACCCTCCAACCTCTGTAACCAACACCCTTATCTTCAAGAAGACTTTGGGCCTAATTCAGACCCGGTCGCTCACTAGGTTTTTTTTTTGCACTGCTGCGAACAGTTAGTCACCGCCCATAGGGGAGTGTATTTTTGCTTTGCAAGTGTGCGAACGCATGTGTAGCAGAGCTGTACGAACAAATCTTGTGCAGTCTCTGAGTAGCCCAGGACTTCACTTCAGCCTGTCCGGGACCGGAAATTAACATCAGGAACCCTCCCTGCAAATGCATGGACATGCCTGCGTTTTTCCAACCACTCCCAGAAAACGGTCAGTTACCACCCACAAACGGCTTCTTCCTGTCAATCTCCTTGCGATCGCTCATGCAAATGGATTCTTCGCACAAACCCATCGCTGAGCAGCGATCCGCTTTGTACCTGTGCGATGTACCTGCGCATTGCGGTGCATATGCATGCGCAGTTCTGACCTGATCGCAGCGCTGCAAAAAATGCTAGCGAGCAATCAGGTCTGAATTACCCCCTTTATTAAAAAGCAGAAAAACAACAACTATGTATTATGCTATTCCAATATTGTTAAATGTGAGAGAGATCTGATTGCATATTAAATATCATGTTATGGATTTATCAAGATGGTTTATACAAAGAATTATGCACTGGTAAATTTGGTATTTATGGTAATACAGGTTGAGTATCCCTTATCCAAAATGCTTGGGACCAGAACATAGGCGTGCGCAGCACATTTTATTAGGGGGTGCACCTTTGGAGGGGCGTGTCTAGCACCATCTATTTACGGTCAACGCAATATAAAATATCCACCCTTGTACCAATCCTAATAAAGCAGATACATTGTCAGATGTTGTGGTGTGCACCAAACAAACACCCCTGATGGCACTCGCTGCAATTACACTGCTCCTCCTCAGCCTGGTTTGGCTCCCCCTCTCTTTCCTCTGCAAGCTGCAGCAGCTTACTTACAAGTCAGTCACTCACTGACACTGACAGTCGCAGACTAGTACTGCCGCTGCTGGAAAAACGAGTGTCATGTCAATGTTGCTGCCGACCGCCTGCCAGTATTGAATTTGTCTTCCTAAGAGGAACGCTGGCTGCATGCTACTCCTCATCAGCGGCTGGCGTTGGCATAGCATAGAAGGAGAGAGTTGGGCGTGTGACGGGTGGGCGTGCAAGCAGCATGACGTAATCACGTCACATTACGCTGTTTTTGTACATGGAGGTGGAGCCAGGAGTTTGAAAGCCGGTGGCAGTGGCACCCTTTAGTAACCCAGGCGCCCGGTCAGTAATGCAATCCTGACAGGGTGCAGCGCAGAGGGGACAGTAATCAGCCTGCTCGGTGATCGCTGCATCAGGCATGTGAGATCAGGGTGCCAGACATTAGGGGGTGCCTGTGCGCACCAGGCACCCCCCCTGCGCACACCTTTGGACCAGAAGTATTTTGGATATCGGATTTTTCCGTATTTTGGAATAATTGCATACCCTAATGAGATATCATAGTAATGGGACCTAAGTCTAAGCACAGAATGCATTTATGTTCCATATACACACAGCTTGAAGGTCATTTTAGCCAATATTTTTAATAACTTTGTGTATTAAACAAAGTTTGTGTGCACTGAGCCATCAGAAAACAAAGATTTCACTATCTCACTCTCACTCAAAAAATTCTGTGTTTTGGAATATTTGGATATGGGATACTCAACCTGTATATAACATTTGGCGCTTAAAGAAGTCCACAGGATAATGGCTAGATAAACCAAGTAAGTACAGTGTGAGAAAAGCACATTTAGAGGATAAGGATATTGGGGGTCATTCCGAGTTGTTCGCTCGGTAAAAATCTTCGCATCGCAGCGATTTTCCGCTTAATGCGCATGCGCAATGTCCGCACTGCGACTGCGCCAAGTAAATTTGCTATGCACTTAGGAATTTTACTCACGGCATTTTCATTGTTCTGGCGATCGTTATGTGATTAACAGGAAATGGGTGTTACTGGGCGGAAACAGGCCGTTTTATGGGCGTGTGGGAAAAAACGCTACCGTTTCCGGAAAAAACGCAGGAGTGGCTGGAGAAACGGGGGAGTGGCTGGAGAAACGGTGGAGTGTCTGGGCGAACGCTGGGTGTGTTTGTGACGTCAAACCAGGAACGACAAGCAGTGAAATGATCGCAGATGCCGAGTAAGTCTGAAGCTACTCAGAAACTGCTACGAGGTGTGTAATCGCAATATTGCGAATACATCGTTCGCAATTTTAAGATGCTAAGATTCACTCCCAGTAGGCGGCGGCTTAGCATGAGCAAATCTGCTAAAATTCACTTGCGAGCGAACAACTCGGAATGACCCCCATTATTCATACAACTTGTTTTGCGGGATTGTAAAAGAAAGTGCAAATTGATTAGTATTTATGTGTGTTACATGGGTATCCGGATGGCAGGTCAAAAGTACTTAGGTTGACAGTCAGTAGGTCGACCACTATTGGTTGATATGGACATGGTCGACATGTGAAAAGGGTCGACACAGTACAAAAAAAATTGAAGCGAGACATGCCACCACATGAAACGGTCGACATGACTTTTTAAAAAAAAAAATAATTTTTTTTAAAATCTTTTTCATACTTTACCGTTCATGTGAAGCATGATTGGGAATAGTAACTTGTGCCATGTGCAGCAGTAGTGGAGCGAGGCACCTTGCCCACAGTTTGCTTGCCATGCAAGGGGATGCGTGCACTAATTGGTGTTCCTGGTCATGTTATGCAAAAAAACACACCAAAAATCTAAAAATGCTCATGTCGACCTTTTCATGTGTTGACCTGTCCTGTGTTGACCTTTTAATTGATCTATAACATGCTACAAGTAAAAATCAGCTCTATATACTGTAGTTTCAGACCCTCCAACATGACCTGCCCCACTAGGTACAAAATGTTCTGTTTCTGGACTTCCCTCTTAATTTATGATTTCCATCACCTGTGTTGAACTAGTTAAATGATAAGAAAGCTGTTTCTTCACAGGTGATGGCAATAATAAATTAAGAGGGAAGTCCAGATACAGGGCATTTTGTACCTAGTGGGGCGGGTCATGTTGGAGGGTATGTAGTTTGTGTAGTAAAAACAAAACAGAAATGAAAGGTGGCTCGTGGGTGTGTCAGTGTAATGTTTGTGAGTATGTGTTTCACATCAATATCTCACCTGCAAACATGAAATACCTCTGGCCACAGTCAGCAGTGCTGAAAATGCCACAATACACGTAACAATACAGGTACTGTACAGTGTACACACCCAAAGACAGAAAAAAAAACAAATTCTATGCTATTACAAATTGCTGTTGTAGAAACCTTTCCAACAACAAAGAATAACATCAAATTAGGGCTAAAACTCTTCTTTCATGTATCTTTTGAAATTCTACATAATCTACATATGGCTATATATAAAGAACATTCACTAAATTAAGATTCTCCAAATACTGTAGTTTTACGTAACATACACATTGCAGACACATTGCAGACACATTGTATACTGCTACACTTGTTTGCTTGGCAATTGCCAGGGGCAGTTTCATATTGCATACCTCCCAACATGACCCTCTCCAGGAGGGACAGAATGCTCTGCTCCTGGGCTTTTCTCTTAATGTATGATTGCCGGCACCTGTGTTGAACAGGTTAATGAATAAGAAAGGTGTTTCACCACAGGTGATGGCAATCATACATTAAGATGGAAGTCCAGGAGCAGAGTATTCTGTCCCTCCTGGAGAGGGTCATGTTGGGAGGGGTTCACTACGGTATGCCGGCGGTCGGGCTCCCGGTGACCAGCATACCGGCGCCGGGAGCCCGACCGCCGGCTTACCGACAGTGTGGCGAGCGCAAATGAGCCCCTTGCGGGCTCGCTGCGCTCGCCACGCTACGGGCACGGTGGCGCACTACGCTATTTTATTCTCCCTCCAGGGGGGTCGTGGACCCCACGAGGGAGAATAAGTGTCGGTATGCCGGCTGTCGGGATCCCGGCATCGGTATACTGTGCGCCGGGATCCCGTCAGTCGGCATACTGAAGACCACCCGTTGGGAGGTATGATATTGTAGAGTATGTGACAACTCATTTTAGCTGATTTAGGAGAGGTGCAGCCAACGGAGCTGGCAGGGTGTGACTAATCAGAGAGCTGCTGTCACCCAATTCATTTGCTTTTCTACTGCTGTGAGATAGAGCCTGATCTGGAAGAGACATTGGGGCTGATTCTGAGGTGGGAGCAAAGCAAAACAATGACAGGAACTTTACACCATGCACTGCACCTGCACTGCAGGTGGGGCAGATGCAAAATGTGCACAGAGATTTAGATTTGATAGGGGCATGTCAAAATTGAAATCTAGGGCAGGGGATGTAACAGAGTCCAAGTTCACCAGACATGCAGGATGCTGTCCGAACTTGGATGTTTTTTTTTTTTTAAAGAGGCAGTCATTTACAAGGCAAAACCATGCTTTCTAAATGATTGGCAATTTAGAAAAACGTCCGAGTTCGGGCCAGCATCCCGCACGTCCCCTGTACTCAGACTCTATTACATCCAGCCCCTGAATCACAGAAATAGGCCTGGAAAGCACAGTGTCAATCTTTGCAGATGATACTAAACTGTGTAAGGTAATTAATTCGGAAATCAATGTGGAGTCTCTACAGAATGACTTATTTAAACTTGAAACCTGGGCATCTAAATGGGAAATGAGGTTCAATATAGAAAAATGCAAACTTATGCATTTTGGGACAAAAAAACACACATGCATCCTACACTCTAAATGGGGAAAATATAGGGAAAACCATGGTGGAAAAAGACTTGGGGGTACTCATAGATAATAAGCTTAGTAACAGTACACAATGTCAAAATGCAGCAAAAAAGGCAAGTAAGGTGCTAGCGTGCATAAAACAGGGCATTGAGACAACGGACAAGGATGTAATCCTGTCACTGTACAAATCATTGGTATGTCCGCACATGGAATATTGTGTTCAATTTTGGGCACCATATTATAAAAAAGATATCAGGGAACTAGAAAGAGTTCAAAGGCGCGCTACTAAATTGATTAAAGGGTTAGAGACACGGGGGGCGTGGCCTGGAGTAGCTGGGGACAGGCAGCATTTTTCCGGCTCTCCCGCTGATATCCTGAAAATATCCTGCTAGAAGCTGTTTTCTCCCCCCAAACACCTTGTGTTTCTGCTGGACCCTCTCCCGCTGCTGCGGAGCTCCTTGGAGTGTCGAAATCTCAGGATCTCCACGTGTGCGTCCTAGAGATCGGCCGGCCGGCCCGGCCTCAGCACAGAGTCCCGTTGCCTCTGTTTCTGGTTCCAGTGGCTGCAGTGCGGTGTGCGATACTCACCTGTTACTATCTCCCATTCTTCGGCTGTGTCTCCGGGGATCCTCCGTGCGTCTTCTGCTGTCTGTCTCGCTCCCGGTGCTTGCGGGTGTGTGTGACGCCGACGGACGTCATTTTGCTGCTAACTTCTCCGCTGACGGCCCTCTGGATATCACTCCTGCTCTGCACATTCTGATGGTGAGGGTGACGCCGGCTGCCTGTTTCTTTGCTCCTGTTTAACGGGTCTGCTGCTACTAACTGGCTGCTTTATCCGGGTTCCCTACTG
Organism: Pseudophryne corroboree; assembly: GCF_028390025.1. Classification (NCBI taxonomy): domain Eukaryota; kingdom Metazoa; phylum Chordata; class Amphibia; order Anura; family Myobatrachidae; genus Pseudophryne; species Pseudophryne corroboree. Next base: position 731,896,198 of record NC_086447.1, read on the forward strand.
GATGTGACTTGGTGGTGTGTCAGCCGCCGCCATTTTGCCTCTGGAGGTTTATACCTGATGCCCTGAGATTCCTGCAGTCTGTACCATTTGTGGCCATCCCAGCTGGTGCTCGGATTTGTCTATTGTGCCCACTCTCCTGTCTTGGCGTCTACGTGCCTTTATGATGGCTGGCTCTTTGCGGCACATACTCCAGGCTATTTATGCTTCTACAGAGAGACTTGTTATTCAGCTTACCAAAATGGTGGATGTATCCCCCAGCTCCATGGTTGCCTTCACTGCGCTTCCTGCATCGAAATATTCTCCGGCTGTCTCCTATTCCGACACTGTGGATTCTATTGTACAGGATGCTGATCTAATCCCTGTATGCCCTGACTCTCTTGCAGTCCAGCCGAAAACCCGTTTGGATTTTCTGTCATCCTCCGTTGGAATTGCTCCTAATATCCTCTGTTGTCTACCTTCTGACTGCCTCGACTATGCGGTGTCCTTTACAGTTATTGGTTTTATCTCTCCTGCTGCTATGTGGACACACTACTATGGCTGGATGAAGCTAACGGTGCCCTCTCCGAAAATCCATCCTCTATCTCTTTGGTTCGCGCCAGGTCTGGGGGATTTGACTTTTGCATTCTCTGGACATTCCCCTACTGATTGTTGTCTGTGCTGGACCAGGTTTTTCCTTTTCGGCTTATCCTATCATGGTGCTGAGCTTTGGCCGGACTAATGTAACACTGTGTCACCATTTTCTGCTAAGCTTTGCTGGTGGGGATGGTTTCCATCTCCTTGTATTTTATTTTATTTTTTTTATTTTTTATACGACTGTGCTATAGTGATGTTTTATGTGTAGCGGGAGGGTTGGGTCTCTGATATGGTTGAATCTCCTCCTATCTATGCTATTGCTATGTATAAGTTTATATACAGCTCAGCACGCTACGCGGTAGGAAAGTTATGTTCTTCTGCGGGAGAGCAGGATTTAGCCTAGCTTAAGGTCATTAGTTTATTGCTCCTATTAGTTTCGAATGGTGGGGGGGGGGGGGGTTCCTAGTTAGTGTAGTTAGAGAGGGGGATGGGGGTTTAGGGATCCAAGTATACCTGAGTTTGGGGTAGGCTATACAGGGTGGGGGGTTATAGGGGTGGTTTGTTTTTGTGGGTTTTGTTTTCTTTTTGTGGCTGTTTGGCAGACGTTTTATATCCTATTGGATTATACTTAACGATGATGTGTCTTCACGGTGACATGTGTAGGGACTAGATACTACCCATTTTATTCTGTGGAAAAATTGTGTGGGCCCACATGGCGCCTGTGGGCCTCTGCGTACTATGGTGTGGGGAGTCAATCTACTTATGCTGAATCGTATGCCATGTGTCATCTTGATCTGCAGCTTTTTGATGTATATTCTATATTCTGCCACGAATACCTGCACATGCTACAGCATTTTCAATTTGTTCTGTATTTGTATTTCTACCAAATTTAAAATCTCAATAAAAAGTTATTGAATTTTTAAAAAAAAGGGGTTAGAGACACTTGAGTACGAGGAAAGGCTTACTAGGTTAAATATGTATACACTAGAAAAGAGGTGTCTAAGAGGAGACATTATTAATATCTTCAAATATGTAAAAGTTCATTACAACTTGAGTTAGCACAGGGGATCTGTTTATTAAAAGAACTCTGTATAGGACACGTGGGCACTCGCTGAGGCTAGAGGAGAGAAAATTCCGTACACAATAAAGGAAAGAGTTCTTCACGATAAGGACAAAAAAATTTGGAACTCCCTGCCGGAGAAGGTAATAATGGCGGATTCTGGAAATGCATTTAAAAACGGATTGGACACATTTTAACAGCTTAATACAGAATACAGGTTGAACCCGATGGCCTCTTTTCAACCTCATTAACTATGTAACTATTATGTAACTATGTACATGCAAAAGCAGCCAGTATTTACCCTGCATGCAGTATGGTTTGTCCAGGTGTACAGTTACACACTCTTTACTTGGCACCCACCTCAGAATCAGGCCATTACTTCCTGTGCTACTTTGGTGGGGTGGGGGGTGGGAGGGGGAGCAGAAGCATACTTACCTACTCTCCCGGAAGCTGCGGGAGGCTCCCGTGTTTTGGGGTAGCCCCCCGCACCCCCGGAAGAGTGGGCAGTGATGCGAGCAGGATGGAGAGATAATCTCCCATTTTCGCGGGTCCGTCAGGTGGGGAAGGGGTTAAAATTACGCAAATTGTGTCATTTTAGCCCCGCCCCCTTCCCACGGACCCGCGAATTGCGGCATTTGCCGATGTGGGGCGGGGCTTAATGATGTCACCATCAGGCCCCGCCCTCGAAGACTCCTGCAGCGTCTCCTCTCCGGGCTTCTCCCGGAGAGGAGAATAAAATGTAGGCAAGTATGAGCAGAAGACGTAAGAGATGACTAATGCTCTTTCTACTGCGAATCTGCCACAGTTCCTGTAGTGAATTTAGTGGTGAGGGGCAGATCCTTGGCAGAATCTTCAGTGGGTGAAGGGGCACACTTGACAGAAGAATAGGAGGCTAGCAAGCTGCAGGCAGTTATTGGTGGCAATTGAATGCAGATTACAGTACTGCTTGTTTCAGGGGCTCAGGCTTTCGGCGGGTGCATGAAAAGTACTGGTGCTCACAATAATATAAACGCCACTATAAAGTACTGAATGTACAAATAAGGGAAAGGAAATGCATAGGATGGGGAGAAGACCAGTTAAATACATCAAAACATATAGAATATTATATATTACTTATAAATTCCACTAACACTGTAAATACACAATATAATAGTTCAAATCAAATAGTAATGATAACATTATTTAAAAGTATTTACATTTGACAAAAGACAAAACCAGACACGTCATATAAAACACATAACACAGCAAGTTTCTCCCAGCTGTAGAAACTAAGTTACAGTATTGTTAGGTCTGTGGGGTATATTTACTAAGGTGTGGTTTTTTTTAGAAGTGGAGATGTTGTCCATAGCAACCAATCAGATTCTACTTATTTATCTAACACCTCCTAGAAGATAACAGCTGGAATCTGATTGGTTGTTATGGCAACATTTCCACTTCTATAAACCCGCCTCACAGTAAATATACCTCTAAGCCCACTAACTGTTCATGATAACCAGAGACACGCCTAGTATGGTATTAACCTGTAACAGCTCCATTTCACTTAAAATAGGATTTTACTTACCGGTAAATCTATTTCTCGTAGTCCGTAGAGGATGCTGGGGACTCCGTAAGGACCATGGGAATAGACGGGCTCCGCAGGAGATAGGGCACTTTAAGAAAGCTTTGGATTCTGGGTGTGCACTGGCTCCTCCCTCTATGTCCCTCCTCCAGACCTCAGTTAGAGAAACTGTGCCCAGAGGATATGAACAGTACGAGGAAAGGATTTATGTAACCTAAGGGCAAGATTCATACCAGCCACACCAATCACACCATATAACTTGTGATAAACTACCCAGTTAACAGTTTGAACAAGTAACATAGCCTCGGTTCAAGACCGACCAACTATAACGTAACCCTTATGTAAGCAATAACTATATACAAGTCTTGCAGAAGAAGTCCGCACTTGGGACGGGCGCCCAGCATCCTCTACGGACTACGAGAAATAGATTTACCGGTAAGTAAAATCCTATTTTCTCTAACGTCCTAGAGGATGCTGGGGACTCCGTAAGGACCATGGGGATTATACCAAAGCTCCCAAACGGGCGGGAGAGTGCGGATGACTCTGCAGCACCGATTGAGCAAACAGGAGGTCCTCCTCAGCCAGGGTATCAAACTTATAGAACTTTGCAAAGGTGTTTGACCCCGACCAAGTAGCAGCTCGGCACAGTTGTAGTGCCGAGACCCCTCGGGCAGCCGCCCAAGAAGAGCCCACCTTCCTAGTGGAATGGGCCTTAACCGATTTAGGCAATGGCAATCCTGCCGTAGAATGCGCCTGCTGAATCGTGTTACAGATCCAGCGAGCAATTGTCTGCTTTGAAGCAGGAGCGCCAACCTTGTTGGCCGCATACAGAACAAACAGAGCTTCAGTCTTCCTGATCCTAGCTGTTCTTGTCACGTAAATCTTCAAAGCCCTGACCACATCCAGGGACTCGGAGTCCTCCAAGTCCCGTGTAGCCACAGGCACGACAATAGGTTGGTTCATATGAAAAGATGAGACCACCTTGGGCAGAAATTGAGGACGAGTCCTCAACTCTGCCCTATCCACGTGAAAAATCAAGTATGGGCTTTTATATGATAAAGCCGCTAATTCCGAAACACGCCTTGCAGAAGCTAAGGCCAACAACATGACCACTTTCCAAGTGAGGTATTTCAATTCCACTGTTTTGAGTGGTTCAAACTAGTGATGAGCGGGTTCGGTTTCTCGGAAACCGAACCCCCCCGAACTTCACGCTTTTTACACGGGTCCGAGGCAGACTCGGATCTTCCCGCCTTGCTCGGCTAACCCGAGCGTGCCCGAACGTCATCATCCCGCTGTCGGATTCTCGCGAGGCTCGTGTTCTATCGCGAGACTCGGATTCTATATAAGGAGCCGCGCGTCGCCGCCATTTTCACACGTGCATTGAGATTGATAGGGAGAGGACGTGGCTGGCGTCCTCTCCGTTTAGATAGAGAGTGAGACACTTGATTTACTGGAGCATTAGGAGTACTCAGAGAGTGCAGAGTTTTGCTGATAGTTATACTAGTGACCACCAGTTTTATTTATTATTTAATATAATCCGTTCTCTGCCTGAAAAAAAACGATACACAGTCACATACCATATCTGTGCTCAGCCTCAGTGTGCTGCATGATAATATCATCTATGTATATCTGACTGTGCTGAGTAGTGCTCACTGCTCACACAGCTTAATTGTGGGGGAGACTGGGGAGCAGTTATAGCAGGAGTACATATTTAACAGTGCACACTTTTGCTGCCAGAGTGCCAGTGTGACTGACCAGCAGTGACCACCAGTATATTGTCTGCCTGAAAAAGTTAAACACTCGTGTGGTGTTTTTTTTTATTATTCTATAAACGCATTCTGCTGACAGTGTCCAGCAGGTCCGTCATTCATTATATTTCTATCTTCTTCATACTAGTAGTTTAGGAGTCTGCAGTGCTGACAGTGTCCAGCAGGTCCGTCATTATATAATATATACCTGTCCTGCAGTAGTGATATATATATATTTTTTATATCATTATCATCCAGTCTATACTAGCAGACGCAGTACGGTAGTCCACGGCTGTAGCTACCTCTGTGTCGGCAGTCACTCGTCCATAATTGTATACCTACCTGTGGTGGTTTTTTTTTTTCTATCTTCTTCATACTAGTAGTTTAGGAGTCTGCAGTGCTGACAGTGTCCAGCAGGTCCGTCATTATATAATATATACCTGTCCTGCAGTAGTGATATATATATATATTTTTTATATCATTATCATCCAGTCTATACTAGCAGACGCAGTACGGTAGTCCACGGCTGTAGCTACCTCTGTGTCGGCACTGGCAGTCGCTCGTCCATAATTGTATACCTACCTGTGGTGGTTTTTTTTTTTTCTATCTTCTTCATACTAGTAGTTTAGGAGTCTGCAGTGCTGACAGTGTCCAGCAGGTCCGTCATTATACAATATATACCTGTCCTGCAGTAGTGATATATATATATTTTTTATATCATTATCATCCAGTCTATACTAGCAGACGCAGTACGGTAGTCCACGGCTGTAGCTACCTCTGTGTCGGCAGTCGCTCGTCCATAATTGTATACCTACCTGTGGTGGGGTTTTTTTTTCTATCTTCTTCATACTAGTAGTTTAGGAGTCTGCAGTGCTGACAGTGTCCAGCAGGTCCGTCATTATACAATATATACCTGTCCTGCAGTAGTGATATATATATATTTTTTATATCATTATCATCCAGTCTATACTAGCAGACGCAGTACGGTAGTCCACAGCTGTAGCTACCTCTGTGTCGGCAGTCGCTCGTCCATAATTGTATACCTACCTGTGGTGGTTTTTTTTTTCTATATTCTTCATACTAGTAGTTTAGGAGTCTGCAGTGCTGACAGTGTCCAGCAGGTCCGTCATTATACAATATATACCTGTCCTGCAGTAGTGATATATATATATATTTTTTATATCATTATCATCCAGTCTATACTAGCAGACGCAGTACGGTAGTCCACGGCTGTAGCTACCTCTGTGTCGGCACTGGCAGTCGCTCGTCCATAATTGTATACCTACCTGTGGTGGGTTTTTTTTTCTATCTTCTTCATACTAGTAGTTTAGGAGTCTGCAGTGCTGACAGTGTCCAGCAGGTCCGTCATTATACAATATATACCTGTCCTGCAGTAGTGATATATATATATATATTTTTATATCATTATCATCCAGTCTATACTAGCAGACGCAGTACGGTAGTCCACGGCTGTAGCTACCTCTGTGTCGGCAGTCGTTCGTTATCCATAAGTATACTAGTATCCATCCATCTCCATTGTTTACCTGAGGTGCCTTTTAGTTGTGTCTATTAAAATATGGAGAACAAAAATGTTGAGGTTCCAAAAATAGGGAAAGATCAAGATCCACTTCCACCTCGTGCTGAAGCTGCTGCCACTAGTCATGGCAGAGACGATGAAATGCCATCAACGTCGTCTGCCAAGGCCGATGCCCAATGTCATAGTACAGAGCATGTAAAATTCAAAACACCAAATATCAGTAAAAAAAGGACTCAAAAATCTAAAATAAAATCGTCGGAGGAGAAGCGTAAACTTGCCAATATGCCATTTACCACACGGAGTGGCAAGGAACGGCTGAGGCCCTGGCCTATGTTCATGGCTAGTGGTTCAGCTTCACATGAGGATGGAAGCACTCAGCCTCTCGCTAGAAAAATGAAAAGACTTAAGCTGGCAAAAGCACAGCAAAGAACTGTGCGTTCTTCGAAATCACAAATCCACAAGGAGAGTCCAATTGTGTCGGTTGCGATGCCTGACCTTCCCAACACTGGACGGGAAGAGCATGCGCCTTCCACCATTTGCACGCCCCCTGCAAGTGCTGGAAGGAGCACCCGCAGTCCAGTTCCTGATAGTCAGATTGAAGATGTCAGTGTTGAAGTACACCAGGATGAGGAGGATATGGGTGTTGCTGGCGCTGGGCAGGAAATTGACCAGGAGGATTCTGATGGTGAGGTGGTTTGTTTAAGTCAGGCACCCGGGGAGACACCTGTTGTCTGTGGGAGGAATATGGCCATTGACATGCCTGGTGAAAATACCAAAAAAATCAGCTCTTCAGTGTGGAAGTATTTCAACAGAAATGCGGACAACATTTGTCAAGCCGTGTGTTGCCTTTGTCAAGCTGTAATAAGTAGGGGTAAGGACGTTAACCACCTCGGAACATCCTCGCTTATACGTCACCTGCAGCGCATTCATCATAAGTCAGTGACAAGTTCAAAAACTTTGGGCGACAGCGGAAGCAGTCCACTGACCAGTAAATCCCTTCCTCTTGTAACCAAGCTCACGCAAACCACCCCACCAACTCCCTCAGTGTCAATTTCCTCCTTCCCCAGGAATGCCAATAGTCCTGCAGGCCATGTCACTGGCAATTCTGATGAGTCCTCTCCTGCCTGGGATTCCTCCGATGCATCCTTGCGTGTAACGCCTACTGCTGCTGGCGCTGCTGTTGTTGCTGCTGGGAGTCGATGGTCATCCCAGAGGGGAAGTCGTAAGACCACTTTTACTACTTCCACCAAGCAATTGACTGTCCAACAGTCCTTTGCGAGGAAGATGAAATATCACAGCAGTCATCCTGCTGCAAAGCGGATAACTGAGGCCTTGGCATCCTGGGCGGTGAGAAACGTGGTTCCGGTATCCATCATTACTGCAGAGGCAACTAGAGACTTGTTGGAGGTACTGTGTCCCCGGTACCAAATACCATCTAGGTTCCATTTCTCTAGGCAGGCGATACCGAAAATGTACACAGACCTCAGAAAAAGACTCACCAGTGTCCTAAAAAATGCAGTTGTACCCAATGTCCACTTAACCACGGACATATGGACAAGTGGAGCAGGGCAGACTCAGGACTATATGACTGTGACAGCCCACTGGGTAGATGTATGGACTCCCGCCGCAAGAACAGCAGCGGCGGCACCAGTAGCAGCATCTCGCAAACGCCAACTCTTTCCTAGGCAGGCTACGCTTTGTATCACCGCTTTCCAGAATACGCACACAGCTAAAAACCTCTTACGGCAACTGAGGAAGATCATCGCGGAATGGCTTACCCCAATTGGACTCTCCTGTGGATTTGTGGCATCGGACAACGCCAGCAATATTGTGTGTGCATTAAATCTGGGCAAATTCCAGCACGTCCCATGTTTTGCACATACCTTGAATTTGGTGGTGCAGAATTATTTAAAAAACGAGAGGGGCGTGCAAGAGATGCTGTCGGTGGCCAGAAGAATTGCGGCACACTTTCGGAGTACAGGCACCACGTACAGAAGACTGGAGCACCACCAAAAACGCCTGAACCTGCCCTGCCATCATCTGAAGCAAGAAGTGGTAACGAGGTGGAATTCAACCCTCTATATGCTTCAGAGGTTGGAGGAGCAGCAAAAGGCCATTCAAGCCTATACAACTGAGCACGATATAGGAGGTGGAATGCACCTGTCTCAAGCGCAGTGGAGAATGATTTCAACATTGTGCAAGGTTCTGCAACCTTTTGAACTTGCCACACGTGAAGTCAGTTCAGACACTGCCAGCCTGAGTCAGGTCATTCCCCTCATCAGGCTTTTGCAGAAGAAGCTGGAGACATTGAAGGAGGAGCTAACACGGAGCGATTCCGCTAGGCATGTGGGACTTGTGGATGGAGCCCTTAATTCGCTTAACAAGGATTCACGGGTGGTCAATCTGTTGAAATCAGAGCACTACATTTTGGCCACCGTGCTCGATCCTAGATTTAAAACCTACCTTGGATCTCTCTTTCCGGCAGACACAAGTCTGCTGGGGTTCAAAGACCTGCTGGTGAGAAAATTGTCAAGTCAAGCGGAACGCGACCTGTCAACATCTCCTCCTTCACATTCTCCCGCAACTGGGGGTGCGAGGAAAAGGCTCAGAATTCCGAGCCCACCCGCTGGCGGTGATGCAGGGCAGTCTGGAGCGACTGCTGATGCTGACTTCTGGTCCGGACTGAAGGACCTGCCAACGATTACGGATACGGACATGTCGTCTACTGGCACTGCATATGATTCTCTCCCCATTGAAAGAATGGTGGAGGATTATATGAGTGACCGCATCCAAGTAGGCACGTCAGACAGTCCGTACTTATACTGGCAGGAAAAAGAGGCAATTTGGAGGCCCTTGCACAAACTGGCTTTATTCTACCTAAGTTGCCCTCCCACAAGTGTGTACTCCGAAAGAGTGTTTAGTGCCGCCGCTCACCTTGTCAGCAATCGGCGTACGAGGTTACATCCAGAAAATGTGGAGAAGATGATGTTCATTAAAATGAATTATAATCAATTCCTCCGTGGAGACATTCACCAGCAGCAATTGCCTCCACAAAGTACACAGGGAGCTGAGATGGTGGATTCCAGTGGGGACGAATTGATAATCTGTGAGGAGGGGGATGTACACGGTGATATATCGGAGGATGATGATGAGGTGGACATCTTGCCTCTGTAGAGCCAGTTTGTGCAAGGAGAGATTAATTGCTTCTTTTTTGGTGGGGGTCCAAACCAACCCGTCATTTCAGTCACAGTCGTGTGGCAGACCCTGTCACTGAAATGATGGGTTGGTTAAAGTGTGCATGTCCTGTTTATACAACATAAGGGTGGGTGGGAGGGCCCAAGGACAATTCCATCTTGCACCTCTTTTTTCTTTCATTTTTCTTTGCGTCATGTGCTGTTTGGGGAGTAGTTTTTGGAAGGGCCATCCTGCGTGACACTGCAGTGCCACTCCTAGATGGGCCAGGTGTTTGTGTCGGCCACTTGGGTCGCTTATCTTAGTCACACAGCTACCTCATTGCGCCTCTTTTTTTCTTTGCGTCATGTGCTGTTTGGGGGGTGTTTTTTGGAAGGGCCATCCTGCGTGACACTGCAGTGCCACTCCTAGATGGGCCAGGTGTTTGTGTCGGCCACTAGGGTCGCTTAGCTTACTCACACAGCTACCTCATTGCGCCTCTTTTTTTTCTTCTTTGCGTCATGTGCTGTTTGGGGGGTGTTTTTTGGAAGGGCCATCCTGCGTGACACTGCAGTGCCACTCCTAGATGGGCCAGGTGTTTGTGTCGGCCACTTGGGTCGCTGAGCTTAGTCATCCAGCGACCTTGGTGCAAATTTTAGGACTAAAAATAATATTGTGAGGTGTGAGGTGTTCAGAATAGACTGAAAATGAGTGGAAATTATGGTTATTATGGTTAATAATACTTTGGGATCAAAATGACCCCCAAATTCTATGATTTAAGCTGTTTTTTAGGGTTTTTTGAAAAAAACACCCGAATCCAAAACACACCCGAATCCGACAAAAAAAATTCGGTGAGGTTTTGCCAAAACGCGTTCGAACCCAAAACACGGCCGCGGAACCGAACCCAAAACCAAAACACAAAACCCGAAAAATTTCCGGTGCTCATCACTAGTTCAAACCAAGGTGACTTGAGGAAACTTAATACCACGTTAAGATCCCAAGGCGCCACCGGAGGTATAAAGGGAGGCTGAATATGCAGCACTCTCTTCACAAAAGTCTGTACTTCAGGAAGAGAAGCCAATTCTCTTTGAAAGAAAACGGATAAGGCCGAAATTTGGACCTTTATGGACCCTAATTTTAGGCCCAAATTCACTCCCGTTTGAAGGAAGTGAAGCAGACGGCCCAAATGGAACTCCTCCGTAGGAGCAGCTCTGGCCTCACACCAAAAAACATATTTCCGCCATATACGGTGATAATGTTTCGATTAGAGATGAGCGCCGGAAATTTTTCGGGTTTTGTGTTTTGGTTTTGGGTTCGGTTCCGCGGCCGTGTTTTGGGTTCGACCGCGTTTTGGCAAAACCTCACCAAATTTTTTTTGTCGGATTCGGGTGTGTTTTGGATTCGGGTGTTTTTTTAAAAAAACCCTAAAAAACAGCTTAAATCATAGAATTTGGGGGTAATTTTGATCCCAAAGTATTATTAACCTCAAAAAACATAATTTACACTCATTTTCAGCCTATTCTGAACACATCACACCTCACAATATTATTTTTAGTCCTAAAATTTGCACCGAGGTCGCTGTGTGAGTAAGATAAGCGACCCTAGTGGCCGACACAAACACCGGGCCCATCTAGGAGTGGCACTGCAGTGTCACGCAGGATGGCCCTTCCAAAAAACCCTCCCCAAACAGCACATGACGCAAAGAAAAAAAGAGGCGCAATGAGGTAGCTGACTGTGTGAGTAAGATTAGCGACCCTAGTGGCCGACACAAACACCGGGCACATCTAGGAGTGGCACTGCAGTGTCACGCAGGATGTCCCTTCCAAAAAACCCTCCCCAAACAGCACATGACGCAAAGAAAAAAAGAGGCGCAATGAGGTAGCTGTGTGAGTAAGATTAGCGACCCTAGTGGCCGACACAAACACCGGGCCCATCTAGGAGTGGCACTGCAGTGTCACGCAGGATGTCCCTTCCAAAAAACCCTCCCCAATCAGCACATGATGCAAAGAAAAAGAAAAGAAAAAAGAGGTGCAAGATGGAATTATCCTTGGGCCCTCCCACCCACCCTTATGTTGTATAAACAAAACAGGACATGCACACTTTAACCAACCCATCATTTCAGTGACAGGGTCTGCCACACGACTGTGACTGATATGACGGGTTGGTTTGGACCCCCCCCAAAAAAGAAGCAATTAATCTCTCCTTGCACAAACTGGCTCTACAGAGGCAAGATGTCCACCTCATCTTCACCCTCCGATATATCACCGTGTACATCCCCCTCCTCACAGATTATCAATTCGTCCCCACTGGAATCCACCATCTCAGCTCCCTGTGTACTTTGTGGAGGCAATTGCTGCTGGTCAATGTCTCCGCGGAGGAATTGATTATAATTCATTTTAATGAACATCATCTTCTCCACATTTTCTGGATGTAACCTCGTACGCCGATTGCTGACAAGGTGAGCGGCGGCACTAAACACTCTTTCGGAGTACACACTTGTGGGAGGGCAACTTAGGTAGAATAAAGCCAGTTTGTGCAAGGGCCTCCAAATTGCCTCTTTTTCCTGCCAGTATAAGTACGGACTGTGTGACGTGCCTACTTGGATGCGGTCACTCATATAATCCTCCACCATTCTATCAATGTTGAGAGAATCATATGCAGTGACAGTAGACGACATGTCCGTAATCGTTGTCAGGTCCTTCAGTCCGGACCAGATGTCAGCATCAGCAGTCGCTCCAGACTGCCCTGCATCACCGCCAGCGGGTGGGCTCGGAATTCTGAGCCTTTTCCTCGCACCCCCAGTTGCGGGAGAATGTGAAGGAGGAGATGTTGACAGGTCGCGTTCCGCTTGACTTGACAATTTTGTCACCAGCAGGTCTTTCAACCCCAGCAGACCTGTGTCTGCCGGAAAGAGAGATCCAAGGTAGGCTTTAAATCTAGGATCGAGCACGGTGGCCAAAATGTAGTGCTCTGATTTCAACAGATTGACCACCCGTGAATCCTTGTTAAGCGAATTAAGGGCTGCATCCACAAGTCCCACATGCCTAGCGGAATCGCTCCGTGTTAGCTCCTTCTTCAATGCCTCCAGCTTCTTCTGCAAAAGCCTGATGAGGGGAATGACCTGACTCAGGCTGGCAGTGTCTGAACTGACTTCACGTGTGGCAAGTTCAAAGGGCATCAGAACCTTGCACAACGTTGAAATCATTCTCCACTGCACTTGAGACAGGTGCATTCCATCTCCTATATCGTGCTCAATTGTATAGGCTTGAATGGCCTTTTGCTGCTCCTCCAACCTCTGAAGCATATAGAGGGTTGAATTCCACCTCGTTACCACTTCTTGCTCCAGATGATGGCAGGGCAGGTTCAGTAGTTTTTGGTGGTGCTCCAGTCTTCTGTACGTGGTGCCTGTACGCCGAAAGTGTCCCGCAATTTTTCTGGCCACCGACAGCATCTCTTGCACGCCCCTGTCGTTTTTTAAAAAATTCTGCACCACCAAATTCAAGGTATGTGCAAAACATGGGACGTGCTGGAATTTGCCCATATTTAATGCACACACAATATTGCTGGCGTTGTCCGATGCCACAAATCCACAGGAGAGTCCAATTGGGGTAAGCCATTCCGCGATGATCTTCCTCAGTTGCCGTAAGAGGTTTTCAGCTGTGTGCGTATTCTGGAAAGCGGTGATACAAAGCGTAGCCTGCCTAGGAAAGAGTTGGCGTTTGCGAGATGCTGCTACTGGTGCCGCCGCTGCTGTTCTTGCGGCGGGAGTCCATACATCTACCCAGTGGGCTGTCACAGTCATATAGTCCTGACCCTGCCCTGCTCCACTTGTCCACATGTCCGTGGTTAAGTGGACATTGGGTACAACTGCATTTTTTAGGAGACTGGTGAGTCTTTTTCTGACGTCCGTGTACATTCTCGGTATCGCCTGCCTAGAGAAGTGGAACCTAGATGGTATTTGGTAACGGGGGCACACTGCCTCAATAAATTGTCTAGTTCCCTGTGAACTAACGGCGGATACCGGACGCACGTCTAACACCAACATAGTTGTCAAGGACTCAGTTATCCGCTTTGCAGTAGGATGACTGCTGTGATATTTCATCTTCCTCGCAAAGGACTGTTGAACAGTCAATTGCTTACTGGAAGTAGTACAAGTGGGCTTACGACTTCCCCTCTGGGATGACCATCGACTCCCAGCGGCAACAACAGCAGCGCCAGCAGCAGTAGGCGTTACACGCAAGGATGCATCGGAGGAATCCAAGGCAGGAGAGGACTCGTCAGACTTGCCAGTGACATGGCCTGCAGGACTATTGGCATTCCTGGGGAAGGAGGAAATTGACACTGAGGGAGTTGGTGGGGTGGTTTGCGTGAGCTTGGTTACAAGAGGAAGGGATTTACTGGTCAGTGGACTGCTTCCGCTGTCACCCAAAGTTTTTGAACTTGTCACTGACTTATTATGAATGCGCTGCAGGTGACGTATAAGGGAGGATGTTCCGAGGTGGTTAACGTCCTTACCCCTACTTATTACAGCTTGACAAAGGGAACACACGGCTTGACACCTGTTGTCCGCATTTCTGGTGAAATACCTCCACACCGAAGAGCTGATTTTTTTGGTATTTTCACCTGGCATGTCAACGGCCATATTCCTCCCACGGACAACAGGTGTCTCCCCGGGTGCCTGACTTAAACAAACCACCTCACCATCAGAATCCTCCTGGTCAATTTCCTCCCCAGCGCCAGCAACACCCATATCCTCCTCATCCTGGTGTACTTCAACACTGACATCTTCAATCTGACTATCAGGAACTGGACTGCGGGTGCTCCTTCCAGCACTTGCAGGGGGCATGCAAATAGTGGAAGGCGCATGCTCTTCACGTCCAGTGTTGGGAAGGTCAGGCATCGCAAACGACACAATTGGACTCTCCTTGTGGATTTGGGATTTCAAAGAACGCACAGTTCTTTGCGGTGCTTTTGCCAGCTTGAGTCTTTTCAGTTTTCTAGCGAGAGGCTGAGTGCTTCCATCCTCATGTGAAGCTGAACCACTAGCCATGAACATAGGCCAGGGCCTCAGCCGTTCCTTGCCACTCCGTGTGGTAAATGGCATATTGGCAAGTTTACGCTTCTCCTCCGACAATTTTATTTTAGGTTTTGGAGTCCTTTTTTTTCTGATATTTGGTGTTTTGGATTTGACATGCTCTGTACTATGACATTGGGCATCGGCCTTGGCAGACGACGTTGCTGGCATTTCATCGTCTCGGCCATGACTAGTGGCAGCAGCTTCAGCACGAGGTGGAAGTGGATCTTGATCTTTCCCTAATTTTGGAACCTCAACTTTTTTGTTCTCCATATTTTATAGGCAGAACTAAAAGGCACCTCAGGTAAACAATGGAGATGGATGGATTGGATACTAGTATACAATTATGGACGGACTGCCACGGTTAGGTGGTATAAAAAAACCACGGTTAGGTGGTATATATTATAATAATAATACAATTATGGATGGACGGACTGCCTGCCGACTGCCGACACAGAGGTAGCCACAGCCGTGAACTACCGCACTGTACACTGGTTGATAAAGAGATAGTAGTATACTCGTAACAACTAGTATGACACTATGACGACGGTATAAAGAATGAAAAAAAAACCACGGTTAGGTGGTATATATTATAATAATAATACAATTATGGATGGACGGACTGCCTGCCGACTGCCGACACAGAGGTAGCCACAGCCGTGAACTACCGCACTGTACACTGGTTGATAAAGAGATAGTAGTATACTCGTAACAACTAGTATGACACTATGACGACGGTATAAAGAATGAAAAAAAAACCACGGTTAGGTGGTATATATTATAATAATAATACAATTATGGATGGACGGACTGCCTGCCGACTGCCGACACAGAGGTAGCCACAGCCGTGAACTACCGCACTGTACACTGGTTGATAAAGAGATAGTAGTATACTCGTAACAACTAGTATGACACTATGACGACGGTATAAAGAATGAAAAAAAAACCACGGTTAGGTGGTATATATTATAATAATAATACAATTATGGATGGACGGACTGCCTGCCGACTGCCGACACAGAGGTAGCCACAGCCGTGAACTACCGCACTGTACACTGGTTGATAAAGAGATAGTAGTATACTCGTAACAACTAGTATGACACTATGACGACGGTATAAAGAATGAAAAAAAAACCACAGTTAGGTGGTATATATTATAATAATAATACAATTATGGATGGACGGACTGCCTGCCGACTGCCGACACAGAGGTAGCCACAGCCGTGAACTACCGCACTGTACACTGGTTGATAAAGAGATAGTAGTATACTCGTAACAACTAGTATGACACTATGACGGTATAAAGAATGAAAAAAAAACCACGGTTAGGTGGTATATATTATAATAATAATACAATTATGGATGGACGGACTGCCTGCCGACTGCCGACACAGAGGTAGCCACAGCCGTGAACTACCGCACTGTACACTGGTTGATAAAGAGATAGTAGTATACTCGTAACAATTAGGATGACACTATGACGGTATAAAGAATGAAAAAAAAACCACGGTTAGGTGGTAGGTATATAATAATAAATAATACAATTCTGGTCGGACGGACTGCCTGCCGTGTGCCGACACAGAGGTAGCCACAGCCGTGAACTACCGCACTGTACACTGGTTGATAAAGAGATAGTAGTATACTCGTAACAATTAGGATGACACTATGACGGTATAAAGAATGAAAAAAAAACCACGGTTAGGTGGTAGGTATATAATAATAAATAATACAATTCTGGTCGGACGGACTGCCTGCCGTGTGCCGACACAGAGGTAGCCACAGCCGTGAACTACCGCACTGTACACTGGTTGATAAAGAGATAGTAGTATACTCGTAACAATTAGGATGACACTATGACGGTATAAAGAATGAAAAAAAAACCACGGTTAGGTGGTAGGTATATAATAATAAATAATACAATTCTGGTCGGACGGACTGCCTGCCGTGTGCCGACACAGAGGTAGCCACAGCCGTGAACTACCGCACTGTACACTGGTTGATAAAGAGATAGTAGTATACTCGTAACAATTAGGATGACACTATGACGGTATAAAGAATGAAAAAAAAACCACGGTTAGGTGGTAGGTATATAATAATAAATAATACAATTCTGGTCGGACGGACTGCCTGCCGTGTGCCGACACAGAGGTAGCCACAGCCGTGAACTACCGCACTGTACACTGGTTGATAAAGAGATAGTAGTATACTCGTAACAATTAGGATGACACTATGACGGTATAAAGAATGAAAAAAAAACCACGGTTAGGTGGTAGGTATATAATAATAAATAATACAATTCTGGTCGGACGGACTGCCTGCCGTGTGCCGACACAGAGGTAGCCACAGCCGTGAACTACCGCACTGTACTGTGTCTGCTGCTAATATAGACTGGTTGATATTTAAAGAGATATTAGTAGTATACAACAATACTATACTGGTGGTCAGGCACTGGTCACCACTCCTGCAGCAAAAGTGTGCACTGTTAATTAATATAATTGTACTCCTGGCTCCTGCTAACAACCTGCAGTGCTCCCCAGTCTCCCCCACAATTAATTATAAGCTTTTAATTTATACATTGATGACTGTGCAGCACACTGGGCTGAGCTGAGTGCACACAGACTGAGTCACACTGTGTGACTGACTGTGCTGTGTATCGTTTTTTTTTTCAGGCAGAGAACGGATATAGCAGAGAGAAGTGAACGGATATATTATATTAAATAAAAGTTAACTAGCAACTGCACTGGTCACTGACTGTGGTAAACTAACTCTGTCTGCGACTCTGCACAATCTCTCTCTATCTAATCTATCTATCTCTATTCTAATGGAGAGGACGCCAGACACGTCCTCTCCCTATCAATCTCAATGCACGAGTGAAAATGGCGGCGACGCGCGGCTCCTTATATAGAATCCGAGTCTCGCGATAGAATCCGAGCCTCGCGAGAATCCGACAGCGTCATGATGACGTTCGGGCGCGCTCGGGTTAACCGAGCAAGGCGGGAAGATCCGAGTCGCTCGGACCCGTGGAAAAAAAAGTGAAGTTCGTGCGGGTTCGGATTCAAAGAAACCGAACCCGCTCATCTCTAGTTTCGATGTCACATCCTTCCTAGCCTTGATCAGGGTAGGAATGACCTCCTCCGGAATCCCTTTTTCAGCTAGGATCCGGCGTTCAACTGCCATGCCATCAAACGCAGCCGCGGTAAGTCTTGGAACAGACAGGGCCCCTGCTGCAGCAGGTCCTGCCTTAGAGGAAGAGGCCACGGATCTTCTGTGAGCAACTCTTGCAGATCCGGATACCAAGTCCTCCTTGGCCAATCTGGAACAATGAGAATTGTTCTGACCCTTCTTAGTCTTATTAATCTCAACACCTTGGGTATGAGAGACAGAGGAGGAAACACATAGACCGATCTGAACACCCATGGTGTCACCAGAGCGTCTACCGCTACCGCCTGAGGGTCTCTTGACCTGGCGCAATACCTCTTTAGCTTTTTGTTGAGACGGGACGCCATCATGTCTATTTGAGGCAGTCCCCACCTATCCACGATCTGTGTGAATACTTCTTGATGAAGTCCCCACTCTCCCGGATGCATTTCGTGCCTGCTGAGGAAGTCCGCCTCCCAGTTGTCCACCCCCGGGATGAACACTGCTGATAGTGCGCTTACATGGCCTTCCGCTCAGCGCAGAATCCTGGTCGCCTCTGCCATGGCCACTCTGCTCCTTGTGCCACCTTGGCGGTTTACATGAGCCACTGCCGTGATATTGTCCGACTGAATCAGAGCCGGTTTGTTCTGAAGCCACTCCTCCGCCTGGCGTAGGGCATTGTAAATGGCCCTTAACTCCAGGACATTGATGTGGAGACAAGTCTCTAGGGTTGACCAGAGACCTTGGAAATTTCTTCCCAGTGCGACAGCCCCCCAACCTCGGAGGCTCGCGTCCGTGGTCACCAGGATCCAGTCCTGAATGCCGAACCTGCGACCCTCTAGGAGGTGAGCACTGTGCAGCCACCACAGGAGAGATACCCTGGCCAGGGTGATCCGTTTCTGCATATGTAGATGGGACCCGGACCATTTGTCCAATAGGTCCCATTGGAAAGTCCTTGCATGGAACCTGCCGAAGGGGATGGCCTCGTATGAAGCCACCATCTTCCCCAGAACCTTTGTGCAATGATGCACTAAAACCTTTTTCGGCTTAAAAAGGTTCCTGACCAGGGCTATGAGCTCCTGAGCCTTCTCCACCGGCAGAAAAACTCTTTTTTGGTCTGTGTCTAGAATCAGGCCCAAAAAGGTAAGATGCGTTGCAGGTACTAGCTGGGATTTCGGTAAATTGAGAATCCAGCCGTGCATCTGCAACGTGTTCATGGACAGAGACACGCTGTCCAGCAACTTCTCTCAAGATCACGCCTTTATAAGGAGATCGTCCAAGTACGGGATAATTGTGACTCCCTGCTTGCGCAGGAGCACCATCATTTCCGCCATTACCTTGGTGAAAATTCTCGGGGCCGTGGAAAGACCAAACGGCAACGTCTGAAATTGGTAGTGACAATCCTGTACTGCAAACCTCAGAAACGCCTGGTGAGTGGGGAAAATCGGAACATGAAGGTACGCATCCTTTATGTCCAGGGACACCATCCAATCCCCTCCCTCCAGGCTGGCGATGACCATTCTGAGCGATTCCATTTTGAACTTTAACCTCTTCAAGTACAGGTTCAGGGATTTTAGATTTAGAATGGGTCTGACCGAACCGTCCGGTTTCGGTACCACAAACAGGGATGAATAATAACCCTCTCCTTGCTGGAGATGAGGAACCTTGATTATCACCTGTTGAATGTACAATTTGTGAATTGCCGCTAACACTAGCTCCCTCTCTGACGGGGAAGCCGGCAGAGCCGATTTGAAAAACCGGCGAGGGGGCATGTCTTCGATTTCCAGTCTGCATCCCTGGGAAACAATCTCTATTGCCCAGGGATCCACCTGTGATTGAACCCAGACGTGGCTGAAAAGACGAAGACGTGCCCCCACTTGATCTGACCCCCCCCCCCCCCGCCCCGGAAAGCCCCAGCGTCATGCTGTGGACTTTGCGGAAGTAGGGGTGGACTTCTGCTCCTGGGAACTAGCTGAGTGCAGCTTTTTTCCCTTGCCTTTACCTCTGGCAACGAAGGACGATCCTCGTACCTTCTTGTTTTTATTGGAACGAAAGGACTGCATTTGATAATGTGGTACCTTCTTAGAATGCTGTGGCGGAACATAAGGTAAAAAATTAGATTTACCGGCCGTAGCAGTAGAGACTAGGTCCGAGAGGCCTTCTCCAAACAACTCCTGCCCCTTGTAAGGCAATGACTCCATATGCCGCTTTGAGTCGGCGTCTCCCGTCCACTGTCGGGTCCACAAGAGCCGCCTAACAGAAATAGACATAGCGTTTATTCTAGAGCTTAGTAAACAAATGTCTCTCTGAGCATCCCTCATATACAAGGCAGCATCTCTGATATGCTCCATGGTCATTAGAATGGTATCCCTATCTAAGGTGTCCATCTCCGTAGATAAGGAGTCTGCCCATGCCACGACAGCACTACAAACCCAGGCCGACGCCATGGCCGGCCTAACTATAGTTCCTGAATGTGTGTAAATGTGCTTCATGGTAATTTCCTGCTTGCGATCAGCAGGATCCTTGAGGGAAGCAGTATCCGGAGAAGGCAGTGCCACCTTCTTGGATAAGTGTGTCTACTTTAGGCGCAGATTCCCATCGTATCCGATCCTTCTGTGGAAAAGGATACGACATGAGAATCCTTTTGGGAACATGGAGTCTCCTATCCGGAGACTCCCAAGCCTTTTCGCATAATTCGCTTAGCTCAAATGAGGACGGAAACGTGACCTCAGGCTTTTTCCCTTTATACATGTGAACCCTCGTGTCAGGGACAGGGGGTTCCTCCGTGATATGCAAAACCTCTTTTATGGCAATAATCATGTACCTAATACCTTTTGCCACCTTCGGCTGTAATTTTGCATCCTCATAGTCGACACTAGAGTCAGTATCTGTGTCAGCGACCTGGGATATGGGGCGCTTTTGAGACCCTGAAGGTCCTGGCACCACAGGGACAGGCACGGACTGGCCACCTGACTGATCCCTAGCTTCAGCCTTGTCTCACCTTTTATGCAGGAGATTTACATTTGCATTCAAGACATTCAGCATATCCACCCAGTCCGGTGTCGGCGTTGCCGACGGCGACCTGACATTCAAGCACTCCCCCTCCACATTAAGCGAGCCTTCCTCATCAAACATGTCGACACACACGTACCGACACACTACACACAGCCAGGGAAACTTTTTTCTGAAGACAGTATCCCCTGAAAGGCCCTTTGGAGAGACAGAGAGAGAGTATGCCAGCACACACCCCAGCGCAACAACCTGGAGACCAACACAGAATGCTTTTCCCCAGCAGCGCTGTATTATACTTTATCCGCCAATTATGTGCCCCCCCCCCCCTCTCTTTTTAAACTCCCTTCACCGTGTGTAAGCAGGGGAGAGTCCGGGGAGCTTCCTCTCAGCGTTCTGTGGAGAGAGAAATGGCGCTGGTGAGTGCTGAGGGAGAAGCCCCGCCCCCTCGGCGGCGGGCTTCTGTCCCGTTCAAAATCGTGTAAAATGTCGGGGGCTCAATTATATACATGTACAGTGCCCAGCTGTACATGTATATACCTATTTGCCATCTAAGAGGTGTTATTATTGCTGCCCAGGGCGACCCCCCCTGCGCCCTGCACCCATACAGTGACCGGAGTGTGTGAGGTGATGTGGAGCAATGACGCACAGCTATCAGTTAAGTAGGTCTGCCCCTCTCTCCTCAGTCCCTCGATGCAGGGAGCCTGTTGCCAGCAGTGCTCCCTGTGAAAAAGTAAAAATCCAAACAAAAATGCTTTCTGTAGCAAAGAACTCAAGAGAGCTCCCTGCAGTGCGCCCTTCATCCTCTGGGCACAGTGTAAAACTGAGGTCTGGAGGAGGGACATAGAGGGAGGAGCCAGTGCACACCCAGAATCCAAAGCTTTCTTAAAGTGCCCTATCTCCTGCGGAGCCCGTCTATTCCCGTGGTCCTTACGGAGTCCCCAGCATCCTCTAGGACGTTAGAGAAATGTCGTTATGCTTATTAGTAGTTGGTTGTCTCAAATAGATGTAAATGAGATGTGGGGACACACAGAGACGTGCAGGCAGGGGAGGCAGTGCCTCTTCTATCATTAATTATTAAAATAATACAAAGAAGATACTTATGACATATGTCATACGTAAGTATCTTCTTTATATTATTCTAATAATTGTAATTCATTAAATTAGTTTGGGAGGTACCAATAGCAGTGCCTCCCATACAGTGGCGTAACTTCAGCCCAATAGCCCGGAGGCAAGATAGATGTTGGTGCCCCCCCCCCGACCCCACCCCACCCCACCACATGCTAAATAGGCACAGCACCAAAAAGAGGTGTGGTCTATATGTGAAGGGGTGTGTCCACACAACAGTACCCCCAATTCAAAGTACGCCACACAGTAGTGTAACCTTATTTTCATTACACTGCACTGTAGTGAACCTAATTCACATTATTCCACACAGTAGTGCCCCTTATTCACGTCATGTCACATAGTAGTGCCCCTTATTCTGTAATGTCACAGTAGTGCCACTTACAAATTATGCCACACAGTAACAGTGATCACACTGTGCACCCAAAAAAGTGGGTCCAAGGGTCCCCTCACTTTTAAAAATGGGGGTTCTACCTGTCTTTTCTGGGTCCCATCGGTCATACACCATCACCAACTCACTGCACCCCCCTGCATCACATACACAGTCACTGGTGCTCACCCCCCGCAACACATACAGTCACCTGCTCACCTCCCCCGCAGCACATACAGTCACCTGCTCACCTCCATCCTGCAGTACATACAGTCACCTGTTCACCCCCCGCAGCACATACAGTCACCCACTGACCTCTCTCTCCCCTCCGCAGCACATACAGACACCCGCTCACCCCCCCCGCGCAGCACATACAGACACCCGCTCACCCTCCCTGCGCAGCACATACAGTCACCCGCTGACCTCCCTCCCCTCCGCAGCACATACAGACATACAGATACCCGCTCACCTCCCCTCTGCAGCACATACAGACACCCACTCACCCCCCCCTGCGCAGCACATACAGACACCCGCTCACCCCCCTGCGCAGCACATACAGACACCCGCTCACCTCACCCCTCCCCATGGGGCTTGCAATTACTAGAGAGTTAATGTGTGTCACAAGACACAGTTATGATGCAGCTGCTGCTGCTCTCACCTTTCCTGACTCCCGTCCCCACACAGACTGACAGCCGCGCAGCTCTTCTCTCTGAACGGTTGAATGCTTCATTTTCTCCAGGCTCCTCGGCACATCCAACTCATCAGGGTCGCAGTCAGATGTTACATGACATCTGCGACCCCGAAAGCACAGTGTCCAGGTCACTGGGAAGGAGCGCCGCGATGCTGCTGCTCAGCACTCCACACGGCGGCTCCTCTAACAGGAAGCACCCGTCAGGCTGTGAGCGCAGCACGGTAATTTAGATTGCTGCGGTGTCTAACTGCAGGTATCGCGCCACTCCGTTGAAAATACCCTCCCTACCAGCGGGTGCCTTGCCGGCACTACCTAGACAAGGGACAATGAAGGAGCCAAGTGCCCCCTTGTGGGCTGGAGCCCGGTGGCAACAGACTCCGTTGCCTCCGGGACTTCCGCCCCTGCTCCCATAGACAATGGGAATGGGGATAAAGTGGGGAGTGGGGCCAAGCAGTGGGCTGTAAAAGACCATTGAAAAAAGTGAAGAAAGCGGCACATACTGTATACAAGTGCCTGGTTGTCAGGGACGGGCTTTCAGCTCACGCCAAAGCACCCACTGTCAGCGAGGCAGATGTGATTGGACAGTGGATCCGCTGGTCCAATCAGCCATACATGGCAGCAGGACAAGGGACTCGAAGTTGCCAATGATCATCATCATCTCTTGTCTCTTCATTCCCCCTGACTCCTCACCTGCTGGTGGTGGTGGTGAGAGCCTGACAGCAGCAGCCCGTTCTCGGTGATCTCCACTGTTACCCTGCAGCTGACAACACTGTGGAGGGGGGAGAGCCAAGTACAGCAGCAGCTAATCTGCGGCTGCGGGCCCAGGGGTGACGAGAAGCCCAGAGCTGGGAGTGCATTGTGCAACAATGGCCGACATTCTCCTCCTCCTCCGCCCTCTCTCTTAGGCAGCAGCCTCAGCAGCTACACCGGCACCTGCTGCACTCTCCTGCCAGTAGCTCTGCACAGCTCCCAGGTGAGAGGGGCTGGGGGAAAGTGTAAGTAGTGTGGGCAGGGGGGCAGCTCACCCCTACATCCTCTACTGCTCTCTCCCGGGTGACCCAAGAGATGTGGGCTACAGGGAGGTGCATTATTACATAGCCACTATATACGGTATGTTATGTTGTGTCACTGGAGGGAGATCTGCAGCAGAGTTTGGGGAGGGGGGTGCAGAAGCCCATTGGTGGTGTTGTCCCTGCCATCCTGTGCTGATGTCAGGGCTGGCTCCAGGCACGTAGGAATAGCTGCGTGGAGCGCCGGGCTACTGAGGGCGCCCAGCCATTGTTCGTTCCCGGCGCCCTCCACCGCTGAGAGTCACCGGAGGCTCCCAAGAGTATGAGGGGATGGCCTCTGTGGATGCGGTGCCCTCGGACGGTGGCTCTTACACGGGACGTCCCGAGGGGCAGGCGCTTTCCGTATCGCGGGCGCCCGTGGGGCTGCTGGACTCCCTGGGCGCTCTCCCCGCACTGGCGGGGGAGGCTCCCGGGGGCCTGTGGTGGTGTCGGCACGGGGCCAGAGGGGGGGGGGTGATGTTTGGGGGCGGAGGTCAGTGGGTTCTCCCAGTGGGCGGGGCCAGTGGGGGCCGGGGCGGCACTATGGCTCGCGGTGCACCGCAGGAGGGAACGGGGGTTCTTAGGGCGGCTAGTGCCGGTCCCCGGCGGGGCCGACCTGGGCGGCTTGCCAGCGCGGTTGGACCCATCCCTGCTTCGGACCCGGGGGCCGGGGGGACCTCTGGAGCTGCGGCTGCGGCTCCGGATCCCTCTGCCGTTGCGACGGCACTGTCGGCCATGACGGCGGCATTTGCGCCGCTTTTGTCAACTTTGTCCCCCCGGGTGGCGCTTCCTTGTTTCCCGCTTCGGTCGACGCGGCCATTCTCCCGGGTGCTTCTGACCCCGCCATGGCACAGTTTCTACAGGCTTGTCGCAGTCTGGGCTCCACCGCTGCATTGCTGGGTAGCGCTACCCCATCGCCCGCAGGGGCGTCTGCTTTCATTCCCGTCAGGGGGGCTTCGGCTCCAGGGGCGGTTGTCCCTTCTTTTTCAGGTGCGGATCCGGATAGCGATCAGGACGGGGAGCCGGTCGTGGCCGGCGTTTCGCCTTCCGGAAGTGGGCCCGCCGGTGAGTGGGACGCCGATACTGTTGCTATGTCGCTGGGGTCCTCTTCTTCCTCGTACGGCAGTACGTCAAGTAGATCTTCCTCCTCTTCGTCGTGTCGGTCTGCGGTTAGTAGCACCGCTAAGGCTAGGAAGAGGGCTATCAAGTACGCGTGGCGTGAGGCGCGGCACCGGGATAAGCGGTCTCGGAGGAGTAGTGGCAGTTCTCGCCGGGAAAGGAGGAGGCGTAATTTGCCGGGCGTGGTTCGCTGCGAGTACACGGGGATTGCGGGAGAGTTGCAGGAGGAAGATTAGACGGGGGGAATACGTCGACCTTTTTACGTTGACGGAGGACACCAAGAGGGAAGGTAAGAAAGCGCTCGCGAAGGGCGGTATTGGGGCGGAGGCCTTCCGCTCGTATGACAACTGGTTGGCGGGTTTCTGTGCCTTCGCGGCGTGCTACTTGGAGGATCGCCCTAATGAACACATGAACGTCATCAGGTATATTCACCTCGTGCATGACATGCAGCGTCAGTCTAAGGATGATTCGTGGCTGCTTTACGATAAGCAGTTCCGTCAGAAGCACGATTGCCTGCACGTCATTGACTTCGGATGCAAAGACGTGGAGGTATGGCTTCGGGTCACGCGAGCGCAGGATATGAAGATGGTGGCTAAGGGGGCGTCGTCGGCGCAGGCCGCAGCGGCGAGTCAGTTTCGGCCTGCGGTTGAGGCTCCGCCGCGCCGCCCTTGGAACGCGGCCCGTTTTCCGCAGCAGACGCCGGCGAAGGGGAAGTGTTTTCGTTCAATAATTCTGCGTGCCCCCTTGGGCAACGGTGTCGTTTTCGACACCTTTGCTTGCGATGTAACGGATCCCACCCTGCTTCCAATTGCTTCCGCGCAGGGCGACCGGGTGCCAGGGCGGCCGCGGACCCAGCCGGAAAAACGACGGGGGGGGGGGGCCTGCCGCTAGTTAGGGCGCCGACCCCGGTTCGTTTGGGGGCCATGCTCAAATGGTTGAGGTGGTACCCAAACACAGACGACGCAAGATTTCTGCGGGAGGGTTTTGCGTCGGGTTTTCGTTTGCCAGTGGTGGGGGAAGTTGTAGTTCGGGCCGCCAGGAACCTGCAGTCTGCCCGGGATTTCCCCGACGTGCTTCGAGAAAAGGTTGAACAGGAGGTTCGCCTGGGGAGGATGGCGGGCCCCTTTGCGCTGCCGCCTGTCGAGGATTTGATTATTTCCCCAGTGGGTGTCGTGCCCAAAAAGGCTCCGGGTAAGTTTTGGCTCATTCAGCATTTGTCTTATCCGTCTGGGTCCTCGGTGTACGATGCAATTTCGCCGGACTGTTGTTCGGTGGTGTATCAGTCCTTTGTAGATGCTCTGGACATGGTCCGGGGGTGTGGCCCCGGGGCCCTCATGGCTAAGCTGGATGTTGAATCGGCTTTTCGCTTGCTCCCTTTGCACCCGGAGTCGTTTCGATTCATGGGTTTCCGCGTCGGGGAGGAATACTTCGTAGACAAATGTCTGCCTATGGGGTGTTCCATTTCGTGTGCCTTTTTCGAAAAGTTCAGCACCTTTTTACATTGGTGTGTGGAGTTTTCTTGCGGAGGCAGCAGGATTGCTCATTACCTGGATGATTTTTTGTGCATGGGCCCGTGGGTTCTCCTCGCTGTGGTTTCCTGCTGTTCTCGCTGCGGGCCTTGTTGGGGCATTTTGGCGTCCCTGTGGCCGAGGATAAGACGGATGGGCCCCTCTCCTGTTTGTCCTTTTTAGGTATCGAGATTGATACGGTCGCGGGGACTTGCTGGCTGCCTCAGGACAAGGTTGTGAAGCTTCGGGAGTCCATTGCGCAGTGTTCGGAACGGCGTAAGGTGACGTTGCGGGAGGCTCAATCCCTCCTAGGTCGGTTGAACTTTGCCTGTCGGGTGATTCCCATGGGCAGGGTTTTTGTCGGAAGTTGGAGCGGTCCACGGCCGGGGTGTCCAGGCCACACCATTTTGTCCGTTTCTCGGCTGAGATTAGGCGGGACCTCGGTATGTGGGCTCGTACTAACCTGTATGCGCTGTAATATTATGTTTCGGGCGCAACACGTCCCCGGGGTTGATAATGGGATCGCCGATGCATTGTCCAGGGGGCAGTGGGATAGGTTCCGTTTGTTGGCCCCGGGGGCTGATTCGGCAGGTTTGCCCTGCCCTTCTTATGTTTGGCAGGTCATCATGGCGGATTGGAAGGGCTAGCGGAGCTGTCTTTGGCTCCGTCCACTCTCGCTGGATACCGTCGGGCCTGGAAGGAGTGGGAAGACTTTTCCCGTGACCAGGGGCCTAGAGGTAAGAGGGGTCGGAGCTTGTTCCTAGACTTCGTTTGGCAACTCTTCGTAACGGGGAGATCGAGGGCCGTGGTGTCTCGATACCTCGCCGGGATATGCTTTTATTCTAAATTGAAGGGTATGCCAGATATTACGAAGGGTTTCCTGCTGGCAAGGGCGCTTAGAGGTTGGGCGCGCTCGGCACCAGTGCCTCCCGATGGCCGGCGCCCTATTGATGCGTCCCTGCTTTCTTCCCTCTTAGGGGCGGTGGCGGGGGTGGCGGACTCCCGTTTTGAAGCACTCCTGTTTCAGCTGGCTTTTTCCATGGCTTTCCATGGCGCGTTCAGGGTTTCTGAGCTGGTTGCGGCTTCTAAGAAATCCGAGGCCATGATGCGGCGCGCGGATGTTGTAGTGGGTGGGTGGTCCGTGCTGCGCAGGCTGCGCCGCTCCAAAACTGATCAGATGGGTAGAGGTCATTGGATCACTTTGACACCATCGGGTGGTGGGGACTGTTGTCCGGTGGCATTGGCTGGTCGGTACGCGGAGGTCAGGCCCTCATCTGAGGGGTCTTGGCTCCTGCATTACGATGGGTCGCCATTGACTAAGTACCAATTTACATGATGATGTGGCGCTGCCTGTCCAGTTTGGGACTTTGGTTTACATTCCTTTAGAATCGGAGCCGCCACTTCCGCTGCTTCTGCAGGGCGCGCTGTGGACGAAATTAAGGCTTTGGGCCGCTGGAAGTCGGCGGCTTATAATCGTTACATTCGGCTCGTTGTTGCGTAACCGAGTTTGTTTCTACTAACATGTTGTTCGTTTACTGCGTTGTGTGTTTCAGTTCAGTGTGTTCATGCTGTA
The DNA here is from genome assembly GCF_028390025.1 of Pseudophryne corroboree. Lineage (NCBI taxonomy): Eukaryota > Metazoa > Chordata > Amphibia > Anura > Myobatrachidae > Pseudophryne > Pseudophryne corroboree. Next base: position 731,924,501 of record NC_086447.1, read on the forward strand.
TTGTTTGTCTCCCCTGTCCTCCCTACTCGGATGGCTAGCTACTCGCCACTGCTGGCAGTGGGGGTCTGGAGTGCTTCGCGATTTTTTGCCTGAGCTGACGAACTGATTTGGCTTAATTCATTCAATTCGGCTAATTGGCATCTAATTACAAGTTCCTCAGCAGGTTTTTACGTTTCATCTCCAGCCGAGTTACCTTGTGTTTCCCTACACCTCCCCCCCCCCCCCCAACTCTAACTTTCCCCCCCCCCACACCTTCCCCCTTTTTATTAATTTGCTTTTCCTTTTGTTTCTTTCTGTTGCTTCGATTGGCCTGAAGCTTGTCCAAGAGGAAAGTTATAGTCCTCTATTCAATTTTTTTTTTTTTTTGGCAGATCCTCGTTCTGGTAGTTGGTTCCTGTTCTGGGCTGGGTTTAGTTTTACCTCACATATTCACATTTGTTTATCTGTTTTTTCCCCTTATAGGTTGGCGGGAGGATGTGTGTGGTGTGTGGGTGATTGGTCATTCCTATGTTTATTGGGCAGCCAAATTTTTGGCTGGGGAGGGGGCTCCTTGCTTTGTTGGATCGGATGGTGTACGGTGGATAGGTGTTCGGGGTATGCTTTGGCATGACCTGAAAGCGAGGCTTATGGAGCAGGTTCGGCGGTTTGGCATCCCCAAACTGTTGATGATTCACTTAGGAGGGAACGACCTAGGTAAGAGGAAGGCGGTGAATCTTCGATTGGCCATTGTTCAGGATTTGCAAGTGATTTCGGGCGCTTGGCCGGGCTGTAGGCTTATCTGGTCTTGTATTGTGCCGCGGTTGTGTTGGCGTGGGGTGGTGGATAGCCGGGCGATCGATGTGGCTCGCCGGAAGGTGAATGCCGCGGTTGCTAAGTTTGTGGTGGCCCATGGCGGTGCGGTAGTTTGGCACCAGCGGATCAAGTTCCGGTACATCTACCTGTTCAGACCTGATGGGGTGCACTTGACAGGACAGGGACTATCTATATTTTTGGAGGATCTGTTTTCGGTGGTTGGTTCGGTAGGTTAGGGGTATGGTGGCGGTGCGTAGTTGCTGTGGAACAGAACTTCGCTGTTGGCGGGAAAGAACGGCAAGTTAACATTTGTTGTATTAAAGAGTGGATTGGAGGTCGTTTGGTGGTTGATTTTTAGGTGCGCTCTCCTTCGCTAACTGTTTTTTACATCTGCTGGACCGCCTTCTCGGGTGGCAGCCTCATCACCTTCACGGGTGGGTAGTCAGGATGGAGGTTGAGCGGATACCTATTGTTTGTTGGAAGGTTTACGTCAGTTTTCTTTATAAGATAGTTGGTTTATGGGATAGGGTTGTTTTAGCCGTTCTTTCTGGCCACCATACTTTAGTTTAATTATTCACAGTTAATGGTTCACTTAAATAAATAGCTAACATTTTCTGCCAAATTCAAGTCTCCGTGTCTTTATTTATTATAATTAAGTGTTAAGATGTTAAGGTTTTATTGTTACGGACAATCCTCAGACTATATGAGGTTTAATTGCATTTACCCCAAATGTCCGCAACAGTGAAAAATTTCATATGCCATGATACAAAAACAGCCGCCATCTTCATATGAAGGTAAATAAAAACACAATGGTGGTTTCTGACTACTAACTTACAGGGGTCATCACACACACAAAATAAGCATTTGTAAAAATGGTCATGCAACCAGGGCTGGACCACTCCACATGAATTGACACATAAGTGCGTACTGGAGACAAGTCTATAAACTAAGAAGTTCTAACTCACACAAAGTCCCCTTATACTCTGCCTCTGGTTTCTGTTTGCCCAGCTGACAGCTGTGCCTGATAAAGGTAATAGATATTCTGTGTAGCAATGCATGTTGTCCTCATCCAATGCCCAGTTGGCATCACAGAATTCTTGTAACTGCAAACTTTCAGTTTTCACAAATATTAGCTTTATTGAGCTTGTACAGTATCTTTTATATATCTGAGAATTCGTTTAACAGCTGTCCAGTGTTTTCTTTTCGGGTTAATTGCAAATGGGCTAACATAGGTGGTCATTCTGAGTTGATCGCTCGCTAGCAGTTTTTGGCAGTCGTGCAAACGCTAAGCCGCCTCCCTCTGGGAGTGTATTTTAGCTTAGCAGAAGTGCGAACGAAAGGATCGCAGAGTGACTACAACATTTTTTTTTGCAGTTTTAGAGTAGCTCCAGACCTACTCCTAGCTTGCAATCACTTCAGACTGTTCAGTTCCGGATTTGACGTCACAAACACGCCCTGCGTTCTCCCGGCCACGCCTGCGTTTTTCCTGGCATGCCTGCGTTTTTTCGAACACTCCCTGAAAACGGTCAGTTGACACCCAGAAATGCCCACTTCATGTCAATCACTCTGCGGCAAGCAGTGCGGCTGAAAAGCTGCGCTAGACCTTGTGTAAAACTGCATCGGCCGTTGTGAAAGTACATTGCACGTGCGCATTGCGCCGCATACGCATTCGCAGAAGTGCAGATTTTTTGCTTCATCGCTGCGCAACGAACATTTTCAGCTAGCGATCAACCCCCATAGTTGTGTACAAAGTATAAGAGATTTTCACAGTGCTGCTACTTAATGTTCCAAATTCTGGAAAACATTAATAAAAGGTTCCATATAGCAGTACTGTATCCAAACAATGGGCCTTATTCAGCTTCAGTTGCAAATTCGCAAATCAGCCAATTACCGGACGACTGCGCATGTGCTGCAACCACATCACATGAACGAAATGCGCTCGCAATGTGATCCCGGGCCCAGCAAGGTGCGAACACATAGTGATTTCCAGGAAGTGATTGTTTGTGGGAGCTTACATAGCATTTGTGGGGAGTTGTTGGGAAAAGATAGACGTGTCATGAACGTTTCCGGGGTGCATCAGACGTCAGCTGAGATTGCTGCAATTAAAAACATGGTGCCACTGCGACTGCAGCCGAGTATATCCTGCGTATGCATGGGTCAACCGGAAGTGTCGATGGTAATTGATTTCTACATATGCATTGCAATTATGCAAATGCTTATGCAAATTTGAGAATGTATCGGTGGTCCTCTTTTACCTTTCTGGGCGGCTTTTCACATGCGTTTTTTAGCAGAAGCAGTTCTGAGAAAATCGCAATACCTGTCTCAGTAGCAATACAAGCTGAAAAAGGCCCAATGTCTCTATCTGTCTTATTTAGATAATGTCCCAAAAAATCCACTTATTCTAATTAGTAATCCACTGAATAGTTCACCAATCACGTTGTTTATATACTCTTAAAAATATTTTTATTTCAATAAAAAGTCATTAAAAAAGGTACAAAAAAACCTCAGAGCACAAGACACAAAAGTTCTCCCTAGGTCACATATACCAGGTTCCAGCAGATTTAATAAAAGAAGCTCACCGGACCTCTGGAAGTCCTATACATGCAGTGTTTCCTATGCTGTGCAGAAAAGTTGTTATCCCGGGGTTCCTGCTAAGCTGCACCGCTGGTTTTACGGGTTTCGGTTTGCAGTGCACATCGCACTTTGAACTGCTCTCTCCCAGCAGTGCAGGATATGGCTGTCCTGCCAACTAATAACTCCAAGCACTGTAGCCCTTTCCGCTGTGCTCTCACCATAGGCGTATCTAGGGTAGGGTGAGTGGGGCACGTGCCCTGGGCGCCTTGGCAGGCCTAGGAGAGGGGGGTGCCGCCGGCGGCCAGGGCATCATGCCCCACTCGCCCCCGTCAACCCTAAATGTGAGAGGAGGAGAGCGCAGCGTCTCTCCCTCCCCTCACCGCCGCTGCCAGCACTAGCAGCACTGCCATCAGTGCTGCTGTGTCCGGTCTCTGGCGTTAGCCAATCAGAGCTTGCGGACCGGCTCCTGATTGGCTGCCGGTCCGGCTCCTGATTGGCTAGCGAACCGGCGCCAGACAGCCGCCGGAGACCTGGAGCGGTGAGGGGACGGAGAGGCGCTGCGCTGCACTCTCCTCCCCTCACATATCAACAACAAGGCGGCCGGTGAGTGACGGGGGGGATGTGTGGGGGTGAGGGGGGGGCGGCGGCGGCGGCACAGTGGGGCATGTATCTGGCACCAAATGGGGCATGTAACTGGCACTGAGTGGGGCCTGGCACTGTGGGGCATGTAACTGGCACTGTGGGGCATGTATCTGGCACTGTGGGGCATGTATCTGGCACTGTGGGGCATGTAACTGGCACTGTGGGGCAATGTAACTGGCACAGTGGGGCATGAAACTGGCACTGTGGGGCAATGTAACTGGCACTGTGGGGCATGTATCTGGCACTGAGTGGGGCATGTAACTATCTGGCACTGTGGGGCAATGTATCTGGCACTGTGGGGCAATGTATCTGGCACTGTGGGGCATGTATCCGGCACTGTGGGGCAATGTAACTGGCACTGTGGGGCAATGTAACTGGCACTGTGGGGCAATGTAACTGGCACTGTGGGGCATGTATCTGGCACTGAGTGGGGCATGTATCTGGCACTGTGGGGCAATGTATCTGGCACTGTGGGGCAATGTATTTGGCACTGTGGGCCATGTATACGGCACTGTGGGGCATGTATCCGGCACTGTGGGGCAATGTATCTGGCACTGTGGGGCAATGTAACTGGCACTGTGGGGCAATGTAACTGGCACTGTGGGGCATGTATCCGGCACTGTAGGGCATTGTATGTGGCACTGTGGGGCAATGTAACTGGCACCGTGGGCCAGTTTCAGTGGCCACACCCCTTCTGGAGTGTGGCCACACCCCTTCTGGTGTGTGACCATGCCCATTTTTTCGACACGTGTGCCGAAGGCGCGCGCACATCCTTCTTTTTGTGTTTTTTTTGGGGGGGCGCCATTTTCCATCTTGCCCTGGGCTCCGAAAACCCTAGCTACGCCTCTGGCTCTCACCCCAGCTTTGGATGTTGTCGTGCTGCCGGTCTCCCGTATTGCTTCCAAGGGACCAAAGCATTCTGTCTCTTTTCTCAGTGACCGCTTCCACCTGCCGGCAGTGAATTCAAACACAATCCCATACAATGGTTCATAAATGGTGAGCTGGTTCCTGGAGCGGCTTCCTTCTGAACAAGCCGCTGACATCTACTGTAGGCGGGGAACGCGTTAAGCTATAATACTTGGATACTTGGACACTAAACGAGACACCTGATCACAAACTCGGCATGAGTGACCCCCGGCAATAACTGCATGAATGGAGTGAGCACCAGCAGTCGGGAGGAGCGTCCGAGATAATTTGAATGTGGCAAAGTGGTGAGACTACCTTTTAAATATCTACAGTTGCGGTCTGGCCAGACGTAAAAGTGACTTTCTAACCACACGTAAAATTATTTTTCTTCTGCAAAGAATACACTGAGCGGGATGTACTAAGCGGAAAATGTGGTAAACCCCCTGTTTACCGCATTTTCCTGATGTACTATCCCCCCGGACGCGAGGTCAGCGCCGCAGCGATAGTCCATAGAAGCCTATGGGCTTCTCTCCGCGGCGCTGTGTGAGGGATCCGATCGGATCCCTCCCAGCATGCTCTGCGGCCGCCCCCGTCACCCCACGCATGCGCAGACTGACTTCTGGAGCCGAATCCCGGAAGTCAGGCTGCCGCTGTGCATCGCGGAGGACAGCTCTTATCGGTAGAGCTGTCCTCCGCAATGCTGATCGCATATGTAAGTACATATGCGATCAGCATCGTGGCGCAGGGCCGCGATGGGCGGCGATGTACATTAGTACATCCCGCCCATTATGTTTTAACATTATGGCACATTTTTTAAGTGAGATAAAAATCTCTCTGTATTTTTAAAGGTATAATATGTATTAGTGTTGATCTGTGTCTAAAATAAAAATAAATATATCTATATACAGTATATATTTGTTTTATTCTAGTGCGCTGTGACAATTTTTTATTTTCTTTGTCAATTTTTTTGAGGGCTGAGTATCCCTTATGTCAGCAGCAGCAAAGGAATAAAAATCAATAACTTCAGATCAGACATTTGGACATCTTATGGTTATTTCCTATATTTTAGCAAACTTATTAGTTCTTTCGGATTTCAGTATCACCTTTACATGGATAATACGCAAATCTACCTATCCTCCCCTGATTTGTCACCATCTGTATTGTGCTCCGTTACTGAATGTTTTTCTACCATTTCTTCTTGTATGTCATCTCGCCACCTCAAATGTAATCTTTGCAAAACAGAATAAAGAATATTTCCACCAGCCAATAGTATTTACCAACCTGATATTTATCACTGTTGGTACAGATGGAGCCATGCTCATCTTTGCTGCGGTGCAGCTAGTCCCAAGACATATTTCTGCATGGCGCGCCAGGCTTTGACTTTTTGCAGCCAGCGATCGCCCCTTTAATTCCTAATGGAATTAAAGGAGCTAATAGAGCGGTTGTCAGCTACCAACAGTCAAAGCTTGGTGCACGATGCAGAAAGCCATCTTGCGACTAGCTGCACCGCAGACAAGATGAGCATGGCTCCATCTTAACTCGACAATTAAACCCCACCAAAAGCTTGCTGCCTAGGTGTCTTCCTTTACTCTGAACTGTCCTTTGTTCCCCACATTCAATTGGTTTCCATATCATGTTACAGAGATTTAAAAATCATATCCAGGATATGCCCCTATTTTATGCAAGACACTGCAAAATCTCTATTCCATGGATTTATTATCTCCCACATTGATTACTGAAATAATCTCCTTACTGGCGTTCCACAAAACAGAGTATCGCTACTGCAATCCATTTTGAATGCAGTTGCAAAGTTGATTTTCCTCACTAAACATTGATTGTCTGCTGCTCCGCTATGTCAGTCTCTCCATTAGTTACCTGTAGTCTACCAAATTCAATATAAAATACATTTACTCACACACAAGACTATTAATCAAACTGCACAAACACACATCTCTTCGCTTATCTCAAAATATCTCCCAAACGGACCTCTTTGCTCTGCACAAAATCTGCAGCTCTCATCCACATGTATTACCTGCTCCCAATCATGGTTACATAATTTTTTGGGGGGGCTGCACCCATTATGTGGAATGCTGTCCCTTTTACAATTAGACTTTTCTGTAGTCTTCAAGTCTTCAAGTGTTCCCGGAAAATTCACCTCTTTAGACAAGCTAATCAGATTCCAGAACCGCCACCATAACCTCCATAGCCTATCCTACCCTAATACAACCCCTGTATACTTTACATATTTTCTCTTTCTACACTCACACATCCTCCAGACCCTTGACCAACATTGTGTGACTTAAGGTGTGTACACACGGTGAGATATTTTCTTTCGATTTTGAATATATAGTCAAAATCGCAAGAAAAGTTTGTGCAAATCGCATTCGCAAGGTGTTATGCCGCTTGCGATCCCGATTCGATCCCGATGCACACTCCCTCGGGGTCGGCATCGCAAGAAAAGATAGACTGTGCAGGCAAGTCAATCCTTGCTAGATCGGTGTACTATCTAGTTCATCTCACATGTCAATTATATCCATACTTGCCTACTCTCCCGGAATGGCCGTGAGGCTCCCGAAAATCAGGTGGCCCTCCCGGCCCCCCGGAAGAGCAGGCAAGTCTCCCGATTTGAGGGGTCCCCCCTGCCCGTCTGCCCCGTCCAGGCAGTTGATGACGCGATTCTTGCTGAATCGCGTAATCATAGCCACGCCCCCTGTAGTGTAATGCTGGTGATCGCGGCATTACAGAGCGGGGGCATGGCTTAAATGAGGTGTCACCGTAACCCCACCCCCATCCCGCCCTTGCTCCGTCCCCGTCCCGCCTCTGGCCCACCCCCTCCTTACGTCACAGTGCTCCCCGGCCCGCCTGTTGAGCCGACCTGGCTGCTCTCTCCCACAGAGAGCAGCCAGAATGTCGGTAAGTATGATTATATCTCACATACATAAGCCAAAATCGTAAGAACACATAGTCCATATCTCAAGAAAAGTTAGTCAAAATCGGTGGTGCTGGGCTCCGGGGAGTTCAGGGGAAATAGCAAAGTGAAAATTGGGCATAGCAAGGATCTCACCGTGTGTACACACCTTTACAATACACCCAGAACCCTCTGCAATCTGACTGGACCAATATGCAATAGGTAGCAATCACCCGTGTGTATCAATTCTTATCTCCCTATACTATAGATGTTAAGCTTGCGAGCAGGGCCCTCTTACCCTTTTGCCTGTCTGTTATTACCAAATTCTATTTTATTACTGTAAAGCACATTGGAAAATGCTGGCACTATATAAGTATCTGTTAATAATAATGTTAATAATAAACCATCATTTCATAAAGCGCAGTTCTTTATTTCTTGTTAACTTTATTAGTCTTTAGATGTTGCCAATTCCTCTACTAGAACTGCTGCTGAAGGAGTTATTCATCCTTTTCCCACAAGCACTGATCTCCTTTTCTTCCCCAGGAGAGGGATAAGGTGATGCTAAGGGTATATTTACTAACAGGCTATATGTCAAAGCTGCCAATCATCAGCAGCAGCTTTGACCAATAGTTTAAAACGACAACAGGAATTAATGCTAATCAGTCCTGCCATCACCAGTGGCTTTGCAAATTGCCTGTTAGTACATCTACTTCAAAGGACTGCTCCTCTGATTGTCTTAAGGGCTTTACTGATGGGGAGATTTCTCCAGAAATGTGTGCAGAGCGGTCTAGCACAGTCCGCTCAGCACACATCTCTCCCCCCGCTCAGTACAGCGCGATGTGGGGGACAGATACGGGGGGGGGGGGGGCGCTCATTTTACCCAGCGGTGAAATGAGCGGCCTGCTAGATTGTGCCTGCATGCAGGCCAATCTAGCACCGGCGATAGCGACATGCGGGACCACGCATCGCTGTCGCCAGCATCCCTACAAACGGAGTGATGTTCTAAGCAATCTAGTCAGATTGCTTAGAAATTAGCTAAACATCGCTTTGTGTGTACCCCCTTTAGACTCACCAACACATTGAGCCCTATTGTCACAATCCTGTCTACATTCATATCATTTAGGTGACTTACCTCTGCCATCCGTCCTGGATCCTACATCTTTTCTGCTTACTGGGATAAACAGCTCACCAGTGCCATGAGTTCCCTGAGTGCTGAGCTCTCTGTCTGGAAGGTAAGAGTTGCTAATGAGCTGCACCTGTGTTGCTTGGCCTTCTGTGGGAGTGCTGGATTCAGCGGGTCTCTCCATGCCGTGTCTACAATGCAATCATTGAGGATTGTCCATGTTTTCATTATACTACATGACTCTCTGACTCCAGTGGTCGCCAGATACAGTCTCCACTGACTCTGCGGCCATTACTGCCTCCATGTGGTCCCACAATGCTTTAGTTTCCCTCCAAGCCCAGCACTGGACGCAGCCAAGACAGTTGAGGTCAGCTGACAGATCTGGATCTAATCCAGAGCCATTCTGTCGTCAGCTGTTTGCCTTGGCCAATCACCATCCAGCCAGGGGTATAAAGCCATTCTCCCAGCACTATGGAATTGCCAGTGCTTTGTTGTTCATAACCTGTATGCAGTCTGCAAACCTGCTCCTGGTTATTCTGGACTTCAGTGCTAATTCCATCCATAGTACAGCCTGGCTTGAACAGCTATCCTGAGTAGCTACACTGCTGCTGTCATCGGTTCACCCCGGTGTTTCCAGGTAGCTGTCCTGCTGTGTATCTCTGCTCATTGGTTAATCCTGGTGTCCTGCCCTGCTCATCGGTCAATCCCGGTGTTTGGCTGTGTATCTCTGCATATCAGTCAATCCCAGTGTCCTGCCTTGCTCATTGGTCAACTCCGGTATCCTGTTCTGCAAAGCTGGCCTGCATTCTTCCAGCTCATCGCTAATGGTCTACTGAGTAGATGGCCTGCATTATCCCAGCACTCTGGTATTCTGTATAGCTGGCCTGCATTCTTCCAGCTCACTGCTGACGGTGTACGCAAGGTAATTCCTTGTAACTGAGTAGCTGGCCTGCATTCTCCCAGCACTCTGGTATCCTGCATTCTCCCAGCTACTTGCTTTCATTCCTGGGGCAATATTTACTAATATTCGTGTTTGAGTCGGTTTGTGTAGTGTTTAAACTCGTTTTGTATCGGGTGCATTTTCATGCAACTTTTTGAATCCATATACGCAAAGTTACGAAGCCGTCGACTTTATGGTTGTCGTGTTTTCCGATGTCGATGCCAGTCGTTTTTTTTTTTGGCACATTTACGGCCGTCATTGTCGTTTGCGTACGTGTTTTTGTAGTATTTGTTGTTTTTTTTCCTAAGTTAAACGCGGCAGGGTTTTCTTTTTCCAGCGGCCGCATTTTCACTTTCAGTTTCGATTTTCATCCCCGTCCGTGATTGGTTGTGTTTTAGATGGTAGGAGTGTCTGTGCGCAACCATATAAATACGCCCCAAACCGTCCGCACCTCGTGGGTTTAGTTAGTGGTGAGGAGGAGGGAGGTTGTGCTGTGGAGGTAGGTGAATTTGTGGCAGGGCCAGATCTAGGGTGGGGAGAAGGGGGCGACCGCCCCCCCTAACACAGTCATAGCCACGCCCACTTTTGAGCAGAAGAGAGCTCTCCGGGGAGAGCATGAGGCAGAACGATGTGCTGCAGCTTATACCACAGCAGCACAAAGGAGCCAGGAGAGCAAGGGTTACAGAGCATTTGCCCCTCACTTGCTGGTGTGTGGGTACTAGGGCTAATAAATACAATTACCATGTCACATGTACATAGAACAATCACAAAGCTCTATCTCAGTCTCACTCAAAAAGTTCAGTCAGAATTGAGAGAGGAGGGGTTAGGATTGCAGATGGGAGGAGTTGGGACTGTAGAGGGAGGAGTCAAGATTAAACAGTAAACCGCCCCCCCCCCCCTAAAGAAAAGTCTAGATCCGTCCCTGATTTGTGGTTTGGTGAGGAGTGTTGGTAGCGATTTCTGAGTGTGGTATTGTGTTTGGAAGTCGTCTTGTCATTCTTGTTGTCTTGTATTGTGTGGTTTTGTCTCATTTTTAGTCCAAGTTATTTTTCTTTATAGTCCCTTGTGCGTGTTTGTGTGTGTTTGTGTGTGTGTGTGTGTGTGTGTGTGTGTGTGTGTGTGTGTGTGTGAGTTGTGTAGTGGTAGTGGAGGAGTGTGTTGTTTTTTTGTTTTTTTTCCTGTGTTAACTGTTTAGACACACAATTATGTGTGACTCAGAGGTGGAGGGTGTGAGTGAGGGGGAGGAGGTTGGTCAGGTGGAGGAGGTGAGTGTTAGTGAGGTTAGTGAGGTGGAGGAGGTGGGTGAGGTTGCTGCAGCAGCCTCAAGTGATAGTGACAGTCAGAGTGCTCCGCAGCCACGCACCACTACTAAGACTGGGCGGAATGTAAAGTTTAGTTTTGCTGAAAATGTGGCATTGGTGCGTGAGCTTATGAAGTATCAGAGGCAGCTATTTGGCCCTGAGTCCGCCAAGGTGCCAACACGGAGGAAGACGGTGTTGTGGGCGAAAGTTGTTGCTGCTGTCAATAGTGAGGGGGTGGTCAAGCGGACGGAGGACACGTGCCGCAAACGGTACTATGACATAAAGCGACGTGTCAAGTCCAAAATGGCCAAGGAGGCCAAGTCGGCTCGGAAAACCGGTGGTGGGCAGCCCTATAGTGCAAGTTATCTGGAATATGAGGAGCCCATGCGGAGTGTAATCCCTCCAGAAGTTGTCTCTGCAACCCATGTCCGGGATTCAGATAGGCCCAGGAAGAATGGTGAGCATGTGTATTTGCAATTACATTTTATGTTGGGGTTTTTTTATTTTTTATTATTTCTGGTACTTATGTTTGTTTTAAATAAAAACCAAGCATTTCTAAAAGAATAAATGTTTATAAGCATAATGGGTGGATGTATACACAATAGCATGAATTTTTTTTATAATTTTTTTTTAAACAGTGTTTGAAAAAAGCAGTACTACTCGTCGGCCAGTAACTCCTATCACATCTGATGATGATGACGCTGCGGAAGCAGGTAAAGTGTCCATTGTAGTATAGGGTATGCTTGTAAAGGAATGGCCATAACAAAATTGCACTTTCATTAAAAGGTCCATCAAAAGAAGTATGGAGCAGCAGAAGTGGCACTTCTGTAAGACATCACCACAAAAAACCTGTGGCCGAAAAGAAAGCAAGGTCGTATGTCCCGACACAAACACAGCAGGCTACCCCGCCACGAAGATTATCGTCCGTATGTTCTGTACACCCACTCCAAATTTTGGACACACCTCCAAGACGTCATCCACACTCCCCTCATCTTGATTGTGAGTATCAAACTGAAAAAAAATGTGTAAAATGTCAGAACATAATCAAAATCATTCATAACCGCATTAAGGGGGTCATTCCGAGTTGTTCGCTCGTTATTTTTTTCTCGCAACGGAGCGATTAGTCGCTAATGCGCATGCGCAATGTCCGCAGTGCGACTGCGCCAAGTAAATTTGCTATGCAGTTAGGTATTTTACTCACGGCATTACAAGGTTTTTTCTTCGTTCTGGTGATCGTAATGTGATTGACAGGAAGTGGGTGTTTCTGGGCGGAAACTGGCCGTTTTATGGGTGTGTGTGAAAAAACGCTACCGTTTCTGGGAAAAATGCGGGAGTGGCTGGAGAAACGGAGGAGTGTCTGGGCGAACGCTGGGTGTGTTTGTGACGTCAAACCAGGAACAAAACTGACTGAACTGATCGCAGATGCCGAGTAAGTCTGGAGCTACTCAGAAACTGCTAAGAAGTGTCTATTCGCAATTTAGAGAATCTTTCGTTCGCAATTTTGATAAGCTAAGATTCACTCCCAGTAGGCGGCGGCTTAGCGTGTGCAAAGCTGCTAAAAGCAGCTTGCGAGCAAACAACTCGGAATGACCCCCTAAGTCAAAACACATCAAAAACTAAAATACTTACCGCAGTAATTAAAAGCTGAAATGGAATCCAAGCTAAATGGCCTTGTCCACATCCAATAAAGATATGTATGTCCACTTGATCCATACAGTATGACATTGTGTGTAAGATGCTGCAACAAAAAAGCATGTTGGTTTGTTTGCAAAAAGTAAGGTTGTTTTTCCAAATTTAACATGTGTGCTTGAGGTAACATTGCAAAATACTTATAAAAACATTACTATGTTTGTTTGAACAAAGCTATAAGGTAACACATTATGTATTCCAATGTTTTTTTATGGTGGAGTATGTGTGAGCTACAATAAAACTAAAGTGTTTGCTTTCACAATTGAGTAACCAGACACATTTGCCTCAAACAGGCATATGTATGTATTTAAGCTATGAGTGATGATGTTGCTAGCCAGAATAGTTGAAAGCAACAGTGAATGACATGTGTTCCATGTGTAGTGATTTGTTTACATTTCACAAACATATGGATAGCTAACGGAGATTTGTTTAACATTTCAGCTTCGAGTCCTGGGAACAGCATCCCTCCGCAACAACACCAACACAGTGACATGGAGGAGACAAACATCTTAGAAATGCAGCCATTAATGCAAGGAATGAGCCCCCCAGCACCTGTGAGTACACCACCACAGCAAAGCACACCACCACCACAACACAGCCCAACAACACCAGGAACACAAGGCCCTGATCAGGTGTTTTGGACTATTTGGGCTAGACAGCAGGCCACTAATGAAGATTGCCTGCGTAAGCAGACACAAATGTTTGCAAGCCTACCATCTCACCTCAGAAGAATATCAAGAAATCTGAGTAGACAAAATGAACAAACAACCAGAATAGGCAATACCATGGAACTCATGCGTACAGACATTACACAGGTCATGGGCAACTTACAACGCATAATGGAAGAACAGCACAGACAACAGCAAAGTTATATGAGCATTTTTCAAAACAATCAAAAGATTAATGAAAGTTTATTCCGAATAGTAGACAATCAAAATGCTGCTACACGTGAACTCAATGCCACCCTCACTAACCTGAATGAAACACTCAGATGCATGCACCAACAGCAAACAAGCAGCAGTTCTGGTACGACTACTCCAAATATCACGCCAGTCTCATCACCACCAAGACGCTCCACCAGAACACGACAACATGACAGTGCTAAAGGCAAAGGGCAGGACAAGCAGCCACCCAAAAAAACGTGAAAAAAAAACAAGTTAGACATTTGTGATAAGTAACTCAAAATAGTTAGCAAGTGGTTTTTTTTGCATTAAAAATATAACACTTAGCTCCTTGACACTTTTTACAACATCATTAATTATAAGTGGTACAAACAAAAACATAAATTTTGTACGCACATTTATTCATTACCATTTTTTTTGGTATTGGAGGAGGGAAATGTTGAAGGAGCCACACATACATGTTAGCAGGAAGTAAACTGACCACTTGATTTTTTTCTAATCATTACTCTTTCTAAATTCCAATCATTCTCTTTTCCTGCAGATACAATAATTGCCAGCCAGGCAGAATGTCTTTAGCAGGAAGTAAACTGACCACTTGATTTTTTTCTAATCATTACTCTTTCTAGATTCCAATCATTCTCTTTTCCTGCAGATACAATAATTGCCAGCCAGGCAGAATGTCTTTAGCAGTAAGTAAACTGACCACTTGATTTTTTTCTAATCATTACTCTTTCTAGATTCCAATCATTCTCTTTTCCTGCAGACAATCCAAATTACAATGTTATTGATACATATCTTAGCTTTCTTATCTATACAACATTACAAGAAGAACACAATTGAGTTGCGTAAAAAGCTTGTAATATGTTGGCTTTGTTTTGTTTGAAAAACATTGTCCAAATGAATGTCAGTATTGTTGGGACATGTTTGTGTGTGTTAAAAATTAGTAAGAATGTTTTTACACATGATGCTGAAACAAATATGTACTTTTATACCAAAAAACAAAAAAAGTGTATAATAATGTATATGTGTGGCAAACTGTGTATTTACTTACACATCATCAAGTTTACAGCATCAAACATTAGGAAACAAATTATTCCTGATTACAGTAAGTTTGTGTGTCTTAAATATGATGGTGCATCACACATAGGGACACATGTATTCCTCAAGGCTAACATATTATATGTTGAGGAGTGTTTTTTGGGAACACAGGTTCTCAAACTCGGCCCTCAAGACCCCACACAGTGCATGTTTTGCAGGTCTCCTCACAGAATCACAAGTGACATAATTAGCTACACCTGTGAACCTTTTAACATATGTCTGTGAGTAATTCATACACCTGTGCTTCTACTGGGTTACGAGAAAAACATGCACTGTGTGTGGTCCTGAGGGCCGAGTTTGTGAACCTGTGCATTAGCAGCAGAACACAATTTGAGTCACCTTGGAGGGACTATACAACAAAAGGCCACCAGACTTATCCAGACACCGAAACCTAGATTTCAGCACACCAAAACATCTTTCTATCACATTCCGCGTGGACTTATGTGCATGATTGTAATTGTGTTCAGCAGGGGTATCAAGTCGGGACAATGGAGTTAGAAGCCAAGAGAAACAGCCATATCCTCCATCACCTAAAAGACAGATATAGTAACGTGATTCATGTTAAGATACAGCAAAACATAAGTAACACACTGTGGGGCAGATGTATTAACCTGTAGAAGGCATAAGGAAGTGAAAAACCAGTGATATGTGCAAGGTAATAAAGGCAGCAGACAATCTGTTCCTAAATGTTCATTTACATATTGGAGCTGATTGGCTGGTGCCTTTATCACCTTGCACAGATCACTGGTTTCTCACTTCCTTATGCCTTCTACAGGTTAATACATCTGCCCCTGTATTTGGACAAAGTATACGCAGGCCTACACATATCAAATTACATACCCAGCAGCCATCCATCTGGCATTTGTCCGTCCTCAAACTTATCAAAGAGGGATGACTGACTGAGGATGAAGGAGTCATGGCAGCCCCCAGGGTAACCAGCAATAACACTCATTATTTGGAGATTTGCATCACAAACCACCTGCACATTTGTGGAGTGTTCGAAATGGCGGTTTGTATATATGTGCTGCCTGCCCCTAGGTGGTCTCAGCTGAATGTGTGTGCAATCTATGGCTCCAAGCACATTGGGCATGCCAGACAGCTCATAGAAATCTACCCTGACGGCATGCCACTGAGACTCCTGGGTAGGGAAGCAGATTGAGGCCTCGATGTGGGGCTGCAAAACAGCCAACACCTGTGTGTATATTTTAAAGAACAATAAACATGAGATTTTAGGACAGAACTGGCCACCTAAAAATTAAAACAAACACAAAACAGAAGAGGTAGTTAGGTATACATCACCTGTGTTAAGATTCTGGAAAATGAGGGCTGTGAGATTCCTATGACATCCCCAGACACAGCCTGAAAGCTGCCAGTGGCCATAAAGTGCAACACAGCCAGGAGTTTGTGCAGGCCTGAGACAGGGCGAGAGCGTGCTGTCTCAGGGTCTAGGCCCAGTTTGACAAGGTCATACAGACGGAAAATGTTTTACGATTTAGACGGAACATCTGTATGACCTTATCATCGGACAATGCGTTCAAGTTTAAACGCCTCCTAAAAAAACGAGGCCTGCGTAGCCTCCTCGGAACCTGTACAACCTGCTGACCATGTTCAGTTTCTTGGCCCTGGTTACTTACAGGCTGATGTCTGAGTCTGAGGAATCCCACAGCACACAAAAGATCACTGGCCCACAGTCCTGCTGCCATTTTTGAGTGTAGGTGTATTGAAATAGGCCTAACATCCTTTTATAGGCATCCTAATTCAGGTGTGAGTGATTTTTTATTTGCAACACATGTAAACACGACTGAAAAAAGCAGGTCTATTTTTTTGCCGCTTTTTTTTACGAATCGCAAACAATTACGACCGCATTTGAGCACTCAGAGACTAACACCCAAATACGAATGAATAGTGAATTCCCGTATTCTATTAAATAACAGCCGCGTTTGACCGATGGTCTATTCATTCGTATTTCGGAACGTTGTTATTCAAACCATTACGAATAGACCAGACACTGCCGAGATTGGTGCTTAGTGAATTCCCGGATTGGACTTAGAAAAAAAAACCCACAAATCGGCCAAACTCGGATTTTTCGTAAATACTGGCCCTGGTCTCTTATCTGTTGATAGTAATACAGTTTTTACCTATTGATCCTTTTCTTGTGCATGAATAAATCTTATATAAAACCTGCTACATTCCATGCTGGTAACTCAAGCCAGAGCCCCGTACTTCTGGTTCACAACTAAATCATTTCATGAGAGTAAATTTGTGACACCTTTTTTTAAAACTGGTCTAACTATTAACACACAACAGTCATGTACATTGAGGGTACTCTGTACCCACATTAAGGGGTAGGTTTACTATTCAGGTGTTTGTAAGAGTCTCTGATCATTGGTGGCTTTGACAAACTGTGGGCTAGTAAATTTGGCCCTAAGTCTTCAACCTCTGACAGTGCAGTTATGTGTAGTATGTATCATGCATCTGCCATGCTAAATAAGGAAAACCTTAACATCCGGGCCGGATTAATGTTTGTGGGGGCCCCTGTGCAACAAACTTGTGGGGGCCCCCCAATCAATTTTTATGCAACACAGGACTGCTGCCTGCCACCCCCCCCCCCCCTTGCTTCCCCCACCTACTTAATCTCACTTACTGGCTGAGGTGATTGTTAGAGCGGAGCGGAGCTGGCCTCTTCTTCTGTGCACACACTGTATAGAATGGAGGCTCCCCGGGCAGTGCGTGGCCTGGCGGCTGCTGAGGAGGGATGCCACGCATCTGAAGTCCCACTGGCGGTGCCTGTGTGTGTTTGCGTCCAGGGATGTATACCCTGCTTTGGCAGCCTGACTCTCTGCTCCCAGAAGACACGGTCACAGAGGTTCTGTGTCTTCTGGGGAACTCTGAGAGGTGGCACCGGGGGGTCCGGAGGCAGAGAGTGAGACTGCCAAGTGGGTTATACTGGACAACAGCATGTGGGGGCCCTTAATGTGTTGGGGCCCCGGGACGACCGCCCCTGTTGCCCCTGCTATAATCCGGCTCTGCTTAACATCAAGGACAGTACCTGACAGTACAGGACAGAGACACGCTTTCAATCTACAGCAGAGCTGGCCAAACCAGTCCTCGAGATCTACCAAGAGTTCACATTTTCCAGACTACCTAGCTGGTGCACAGGTGTAGTCATTACTAATTAAGATGTGCAGCATTCATTCCTAACTGACAATTCTACAGATCTCCAGGAGGCCTAGAAAACATGAACCGTTGGTAGATCTCGAGGACCGGTTTGGCCAGCCCTGATCTACAGTATGGCCTTCAGTGCGCTAGGACCAGTGGTGCAAGTAGAAAAAATGTCTTACGGGTACTGTGTGCGCGCTCCGAAGGCGCGCGCGCAAAAAATGGGTGTGGCCAAATGCCACATGGGGCATGGCCAATGAAAATTGGGGCGTGATACACATATGGGGGGAGGGGCAGATACACGTATAACCCCAATAGTGCCAGATACACGTTGCCCCACAGTGACAGATATACATTGCCCCACAGTGCCAGATACACATTGCCCCACAGTGCCAGATACACATTGCCCCACAGTGCCAGATACACAAATGCCCCCAGAGTGCCATATATACATTGCCTCACAGTGCCAGATACACATTGCCCCACAGTGCCAGATACACAAATGCCCCCACTGTGTCAGATATACATTGCCCCCCAGTGCCAGATACAGAAATGCCCCACAGTGCCAAATATGCCCCCAGTGCCAGATACAGAAATGCCCCCAGTGCCAGATACACAAGTATGCCCCCAGTGCCAGATACACAAGTATGCCCCCAGTGCCAGATATGCTCCCAGACCCAGGTATACATGCCCCCCCAGTGCCAGATATCCCCCAGTGCCAGGTACACAAGTCCCCCAGTGCCAGATATGCTCCCAGTGCCAGGCACGCAAGTCCCCCCAGTGCCAGATATGCTCCCAGTGCCAGGTATACATGCCCCCCCCCAGTGCCAGATATGCTCCCAGTGCCAGATATCCCCCAGTGCCAGGTATACATGCCCCCCCCCCCCCCCCCAGTGCCAGATATCCCCCAGTGCCAGGTATACATGCCCCCCCCCCAGTGCCAGATATCCCCCAGTGTCAGGTATACATGCCCCCCCTGCTCACCGCTGCCGCCCTGTCTGTGTGAGGGAAGGAGAGCGCAGCCTGCGCCTCTTCTTCCCCTCTGTCTCCGGCGGGTGTCTCAGTTTAATTCAGCGCCGATCCGTGAGCCAATCAGAGCTCGCACCGCACTGCGAGCTCTGATTGGCTCATGTATCGGCGCTGAATTAAACTGAGACACCCGCCGGAGACTGAGGGGAAGGAGAGGCGCAGGCTGCGCTCTCCTTCCCTCATATCAGCGGCGGTGCGGCGGGGAGCAGCAGAGGGAGGGAGGGAAGAGGAGCGGCGGCCCGTCGGTGTGTGGGTACGGCGTAAATTCTTACGGGTACGCCGTACCCACACACTTGCACCACTGGCTAGGACTGCCATACTATTTTATCTCTTCTGTAGAATTATGACCTTGTGCTAGATTTATGAATCAGCAGTTTGTCTAATCTGCCAATGATTGCGGGTTAGTAAATCTAACTTTAGGTCTTCTTTTAGGAATACTACCATTGCATAGTTTTCAGCCTTGCATTCCTTCTGGTCATTATTGCACCATGAGTGAAGATGGAATTTCCTTCAAGACAAATATACTGTAGCTAGGATAGGAGTTATATTTGCAAACAGACAGCCAATCTTGTGCTAGATTTATGAATCAGCAGTTTGTCTAATCTGCCAATGATTGCGGGTTAGTAAATCTAACTTTAGGTCTTCTTTAAGGAATACTACCATTGCATAGTTTTCAGCCTTGCATTCCTTCTGGTCATTATTGCACCATGAGTGAAGATGGAATTTCCTTCAAGACAAATATACTGTAGCTAGGATAGGAGTTATATTTGCAAACAGACTGCCAAGGTCTACTTTGCATATATATAACCTCAAATAATAAAATGCCACAAATGTGTAGATTACTTGTGATGGAGTAGCACATGACATTTGACACAGTGAACTGCAGAATTGTCACATTCCTGTTACAAACATTGCTGAGGTCTATTACTTACAAAAGCACGTAACCCCTGTCAAGATTTTTCATGCTACATATGAACCATAACACTTAAGCCCAAGCAATGTCTCTTGTCAAGTCACTTCCACTTGTCTGGGTTATTTCCTCTGTTTACTGACAGAATTGTAGTCAAAATATTATTATACTGTATGTGCATACTCTGAATAGTTCTGTTCAGAGCGGTAGCAAGGCGTTACTACACATGTGGCATACTGACGTCATGGAGAAGGGGCCTGGGCCACCGCCAGGAGAAGGGAACTGAGCTTCTGGCACATTCTAGTGATTCGCATAGCTCTCTATTGGATCTGCAGTTTGCAGGGTTCTATGCCCTGGGCGGCGGCACAGCTTGCAATCTTAGTTACAGCCCTGGCTCTGTTAATAACAAACAGTACATTTTATGGGTAAAACTCAGACATAATGGCCTAATTCACATGTAATAAACATTAGTGGACTTCATTTTAAAAACAAGTAGTTTATTAAGAACTGTTCTCCAAGCATCTAATCAGGAACAGATTAAGCCTAGGGGGGCGTTGGTCACGTAAGATAGGGGGTTGGGGAAAGGGGGTGTATATTAGTCTGTCATATACGGTATGTTACATTTAAACCAATGGTGTATATTAGATTTTATACTAATAGTTTAATAATGTCTGGTTAGAGATGAGCGCCGGAAATTTTTCGGGTTTTGTGTTTTGGTTTTGGGTTCGGTTCCGCGGCCGTGTTTTGGGTTCGAACGCGTTTTGGCAAAACCTCACCGAATTTTTTTTGTCGGATTCGGGTGTGTTTTGGATTCGGGTGTTTTTTTTTAAAAACACTAAAAAACAGCTTAAATCATAGAATTTGGGGGTCATTTTGATCCCAAAGTATTATTAACCTCAAAAATCATAATTTACACTCATTTTCAGTCTATTCTGAATACCTCACACCTCACAATATTATTTTTAGTCCTAAAATTTGCACCTAGGTCGCTGGATGACTAAGCTAAGCGACCCTAGTGGCCGACACAAACACCGGGCCCATCTAGGAGTGGCACTGCAGTGTCACGCAGGTTGTCCCTTCCAAAAAACCCTCCCCAAACAGCACATGACGCAAAGAAAAAAAGAGGCGCAATGAGGTAGCTGTGTGAGTAAGATAAGCGACCCTAGTGGCCGACACAAACACCGGGCCCATCTAGGAGTGTCACTGCAGTGTCACGCAGGATGTCCCTTCCAAAAAACCCTCCCCAAACAGCACATGACGCAAAGAAAAAAAGAGGCGCAATGAGGTAGCTGTGTGAGTAAGATAAGCGACCCTAGTGGCCGACACAAACACCGGGCCCATCTAGGAGTGTCACTGCAGTGTCACGCAGGATGTCCCTTCCAAAAAACCCTCCCCAAACAGCACATGACGCAAAGAAAAAAAGAGGCGCAATGAGGTAGCTGTGTGAGTAAGATAAGCGACCCTAGTGGCCGACACAAACACCGGGCCCATCTAGGAGTGTCACTGCAGTGTCACGCAGGATGTCCCTTCCAAAAAACCCTCCCCAAACAGCACATGACGCAAAGAAAAAAAGAGGCGCAATGAGGTAGCTGTGTGAGTAAGATAAGCGACCCTAGTGGCCGACACAAACACCGGGCCCATCTAGGAGTGTCACTGCAGTGTCACGCAGGATGTCCCTTCCAAAAAACCCTCCCCAAACAGCACATGACGCAAAGAAAAAAAGAGGCGCAATGAGGTAGCTGTGTGAGTAAGATAAGCGACCCTAGTGGCCGACACAAACACCGGGCCCATCTAGGAGTGTCACTGCAGTGTCACGCAGGATGTCCCTTCCAAAAAACCCTCCCCAAACAGCACATGACGCAAAGAAAAAAAGAGGCGCAATGAGGTAGCTGTGTGAGTAAGATAAGCGACCCTAGTGGCCGACACAAACACCGGGCCCATCTTGGAGTGTCACTGCAGTGTCACGCAGGATGTCCCTTCCAAAAAACCCTCCCCAAACAGCACATGACGCAAAGAAAAAAAGAGGCGCAATGAGGTAGCTGTGTGAGTAAGATAAGCGACCCTAGTGGCCGACACAAACACCGGGCCCATCTAGGAGTGGCACTGCAGTGTCACGCAGGATGTCCCTTCCAAAAAACCCTCCCCAAACAGCACATGACGCAAAGAAAAATTAAAGAAAAAAGAGGTGCAAGATGGAATTGTCCTTGGGCCCTCCCACCCACCCTTATGTTGTATAAACAGGACATGCACACTTTAACCAACCCATCATTTCAGTGACAGGGTCTGCCACATGACTGTGACTGAAATGACGGGTTGGTTTGGACCCCCACCAAAAAAGAAGCAATTAATCTCTCCTTGCACAAACTGGCTCTACAGAGGCAAGATGTCCACCTCATCATCATCCTCCGATATATCACCGTGTACATCCCCCTCCTCACAGATTATCAATTCGTCCCCACTGGAATCCACCATCTCAGCTCCCTGTGTACTTTGTGGAGGCAATTGCTGCTGGTCAATGTCTCCACGGAGGAATTGATTATAATTCATTTTAATGAACATCATCTTCTCCACATTTTCTGGATGTAACCTCGTACGCCGATTGCTGACAAGGTGAGCGGCGGCACTAAACACTCTTTCGGAGTACACACTTGTGGGAGGGCAACTTAGGTAGAATAAAGCCAGTTTGTGCAAGGGCCTCCAAATTGCCTCTTTTTCCTGCCAGTATAAGTACGGACTGTGTGACGTGCCTACTTGGATGCGGTCACTCATATAATCCTCCACCATTCTTTCAATGGTGAGAGAATCATATGCAGTGACAGTAGACGACATGTCCGTAATCGTTGTCAGGTCCTTCAGTCCGGACCAGATGTCAGCATCAGCAGTCGCTCCAGACTGCCCTGCATCACCGCCAGCGGGTGGGCTCGGAATTCTGAGCCTTTTCCTCGCACCCCCAGTTGCGGGAGAATGTGAAGGAGGAGATGTTGACAGGTCGCGTTCCGCTTGACTTGACAATTTTCTCACCAGCAGGTCTTTCAACCCCAGCAGACTTGTGTCTGCCGGAAAGAGAGATCCAAGGTAGGCTTTAAATCTAGGATCGAGCACGGTGGCCAAAATGTAGTGCTCTGATTTCAACAGATTGACCACCCGTGAATCCTTGTTAAGCGAATTAAGGGCTCCATCCACAAGTCCCACATGCCTAGCGGAATCGCTCCGTGTTAGCTCCTCCTTCAATGTCTCCAGCTTCTTCTGCAAAAGCCTGATGAGGGGAATGACCTGACTCAGGCTGGCAGTGTCTGAACTGACTTCACGTGTGGCAAGTTCAAAGGGCATCAGAACCTTGCACAACGTTGAAATCATTCTCCACTGCACTTGAGACAGGTGCATTCCACCTCCTATATCGTGCTCAATTGTATAGGCTTGAATGGCCTTTTGCTGCTCCTCCAACCTCTGAAGCATATAGAGGGTTGAATTCCACCTCGTTACCACTTCTTGCTTCAGATGATGGCAGGGCAGGTTCAGTAGTTTTTGGTGGTGCTCCAGTCTTCTGTACGTGGTGCCTGTACGCCGAAAGTGTCCCGCAATTCTTCTGGCCACCGACAGCATCTCTTGCACGCCCCTGTCGTTTTTTAAAAAATTCTGCACCACCAAATTCAAGGTATGTGCAAAACATGGGACGTACTGGAATTTGCCCATATTTAATGCACACACAATATTGCTGGCGTTGTCCGATGCCACAAATCCACAGGAGAGTCCAATTGGGGTAAGCCATTCCGCGATGATCTTCCTCAGTTGCCGTAAGAGGTTTTCAGCTGTGTGCGTATTCTGGAAAGCGGTGATACAAAGCGTAGCCTGCCTAGGAAAGAGTTGGCGTTTGCGAGATGCTGCTACTGGTGCCGCCGCTGCTGTTCTTGCGGCGGGAGTCCATACATCTACCCAGTGGGCTGTCACAGTCATATAGTCCTGACCCTGCCCTGCTCCACTTGTCCACATGTCCGTGGTTAAGTGGACATTGGGTACAACTGCATTTTTTAGGACACTGGTGAGTCTTTTTCTGACGTCCGTGTACATTCTCGGTATCGCCTGCCTAGAGAAGTGGAACCTAGATGGTATTTGGTAACGGGGGCACACTGCCTCAATAAATTGTCTAGTTCCCTGTGAACTAACGGCGGATACCGGACGCACGTCTAACACCAACATAGTTGTCAAGGCCTCAGTTATCCGCTTTGCAGCAGGATGACTGCTGTGATATTTCATCTTCCTCGCAAAGGACTGTTGGACAGTCAATTGCTTACTGGAAGTAGTACAAGTGGGCTTACGACTTCCCCTCTGGGATGACCATCGACTCCCAGCAGCAACAACAGCAGCGCCAGCAGCAGTAGGCGTTACACGCAAGGATGCATCGGAGGAATCCCAGGCAGGAGAGGACTCGTCAGAATTGCCAGTGACATGGCCTGCAGGACTATTGGCATTCCTGGGGAAGGAGGAAATTGACACTGAGGGAGTTGGTGGGGTGGTTTGCGTGAGCTTGGTTACAAGAGGAAGGGATTTACTGGTCAGTGGACTGCTTCCGCTGTCGCCCAAAGTTTTTGAACTTGTCACTGACTTATTATGAATGCGCTGCAGGTGACGTATAAGGGAGGATGTTCCGAGGTGGTTAACGTCCTTACCCCTACTTATTACAGCTTGACAAAGGCAACACACGGCTTGACACCTGTTGTCCGCTTTTCTGTTGAAATACCTCCACACTGAAGAGCTGATTTTTTTGGTATTTTCACCAGGCATGTCAACGGCCATATTCCTCCCACGGACAACAGGTGTCTCCCCGGGTGCCTGACTTAAACAAACCACCTCACCATCAGAATCCTCCTGGTCAATTTCCTCCCCAGCGCCAGCAACACCCATATCCTCCTCATCCTGGTGTACTTCAACACTGACATCTTCAATCTCACTATCAGGAACTGGACTGCGGGTGCTCCTTCCAGCACTTGCAGGGGGCGTGCAAATGGTGGAAGGCGCATGCTCTTCACGTCCAGTGTTGGGAAGGTCAGGCATCGCAACCGACACAATTGGACTCTCCTTGTGGATTTGGGATTTCGAAGAACGCACAGTTCTTTGCGGTGCTTTTGCCAGCTTGAGTCTTTTCAGTTTTCTAGCGAGAGGCTGAGTGCTTCCATCCTCATGTGAAGCTGAACCACTAGCCATGAACATAGGCCAGGACCTCAGCCGTTCCTTGCCACTCCGTGTGGTAAATGGCATATTGGCAAGTTTACGCTTCTACTCCGACAATTTTATTTTAGGTTTTGGAGTCCTTTTTTTACTGATATTTGGTGTTTTGGATTTTACATGCTCTGTACTATGACATTGGGCATCGGCCTTGGCAGACGACGTTGCTGGCATTTCATCGTCTCGGCCATGACTAGTGGCAGCAGCTTCAGCACGAGGTGGAAGTGGATCTTGATCTTTCCCTAATTTTGGAACCTCAACATTTTTGTTCTCCATATTTTAATAGGCACAACTAAAAGGCACCTCAGGTAAACAATGGAGATGGATGGATACTAGTATACTTATGGATGGACTGCCGAGTGCCGACACAGAGGTAGCTACAGCCGTGGACTACCGTACTGTACTGTGTGTGCTGCTAATATAGACTGGATGATAATGAGATGTAGTATGTATAAAGAAGAAAGAAAAAAAAAACCACGGGTAGGTGGTATACAATTATGGATGGACTGCCGAGTGCCGACACAGAGGTAGCTACAGCCGTGGACTACCGTACTGTACTGTGTCTGCTGCTAATATAGACTGGATGATAATGAGATGTAGTATGTATAAAGAAGAAAGAAAAAAAAAACCACGGGTAGGTGGTATACAATTATGGATGGACTGCCGAGTGCCGACACAGAGGTAGCTACAGCCGTGGACTACCGTACTGTACTGTGTCTGCTGCTAATATAGACTGGATGATAATGAGATGTAGTATGTATGTATAAAGAAGAAAGAAAAAAAAAACCACGGGTAGGTGGTATACAATTATGGATGGACTGCCGAGTGCCGACACAGAGGTAGCTACAGCCGTGAACTACCGTACTGTGTCTGCTGCTAATATAGACTGGTTGATAATGAGATGTAGTATGTATAAAGAAGAAAGAAAAAAAAAACACGGGTAGGTGGTATACAATTATGGATGGACTGCCGAGTGCCAACACAGAGGTAGCTACAGCCGTGGACTACCGTACTGTACTGTGTCTGCTGCTAATATAGACTGGATGATAATGAGATGTAGTATGTATAAAGAAGAAAGAAAAAAAAACCACGGGTAGGTGGTATACAATTATGGATGGACTGCCGAGTGCCGACACAGAGGTAGCTACAGCCGTGGACTACCGTACTGTACTGTGTCTGCTGCTAATATAGACTGGATGATAATGAGATGTAGTATGTATGTATAAAGAAGAAAGAAAAAAAAAACACGGGTAGGTGGTATACAATTATGGATGGACTGCCGAGTGCCGACACAGAGGTAGCTACAGCCGTGAACTACCGTACTGTGTCTGCTGCTAATATAGACTGGTTGATAATGAGATGTAGTATGTATAAAGAAGAAAGAAAAAAAAAACACGGGTAGGTGGTATACAATTATGGATGGACTGCCGAGTGCCGACACAGAGGTAGCTACAGCCGTGGACTACCGTACTGTACTGTGTCTGCTGCTAATATAGACTGGATGATAATGAGATGTAGTATGTATAAAGAAGAAAGAAAAAAAAAACCACGGGTAGGTGGTATACAATTATGGATGGACTGCCGAGTGCCGACACAGAGGTAGCTACAGCCGTGAACTACCGTACTGTGTCTGCTGCTAGTAGACTGGATGATAAATAATGATATAAAAAATATATATATATCACTACTGCAGCCGGACAGGTATATATTATATAATGACGGACCTGCTGGAGTGGACACTGTCTGTCAGCAGAATGAGTTTTTTAATTTTTATAGAATAAAAAAACACCACACAAGTCACACGACGAGTGTACTTTTTCAGGCAGACATTCAATCACAATATACTATACTGGTGGTCAGTGTGGTCAGGTCACTGGTCACAGTGGTCAGTGGTCAGTCACACTGGCAGTGGCACTCTGGCAGCAAAAGTGTGCACTGTTTAATATGTACTCCTGGCTCCTGCTATAACCTATAACTGCTCCCCAGTCTCCCCCACAATTAAGCTGTGTGAGCACAGTCAGATATTATACATAGATGATGCAGCACACTGGGCTGAGCACAGATATGGTATGTGAGTGTGACTGAGTCACTGTGTATCGTTTTTTTCAGGCAGAGAACAAGAACAGAACGGATTATTAAATAATAATAAATTATAAAACTGCACTGGTGGTCAGGTCACTGGTCATCAGTCACTAGTATAACTCCTCCTAAGCTCCAGTAAGTAAATGAAGTGTCTCACTCTCACTCTCCTATCTATTTTAATTTCTAAACGGAGAGGACGCCAGCCACGTCCTCTCCCTATCAATCTCAATGCACGTGTGAAAATGGCCGCGACGCGCGGCTCCTTATATAGAATCCGAGTCTCGCGATAGAATCCGAGCCTCGCGAGAATCCGACAGCGTGATGATGACGTTCGGGCGCGCTCGGGTTAACCGAGCAAGGCGGGAAGATCCGAGTCGCTCGGACCCATGTAAAAAAACATGAAGTTCGGGCGGGTTCGGATTCAGAGAAACCGAACCCGCTCATCTCTAGTTTAAAGCTCCACCTAATTGAGAGACAACTATTTTATAAAGTTTTCTTGTAGTGGAACAAAGACAACTTAAATAACCTTAAAAACACAAAGAAAAAGAAAAATCTAGCGAAAATGCAATAGCAGCAGCCTCATTACTACTTAGAGATAGTATATATACACCAGCGCTGGCTGTCTTATGAATAAAACGGACCTGTAGAACGACTTGTAAAATCTAAGACAATATATTTATTAATAACATACATAAAAATTACATAAATACTGTATGTGTGTCTCAATAAAAATAAGGAATTCACGTTGATCTGTGCTTAATGGATTATGGTGCCACAGTTAAATATAGGAGCTGACTAGGACTGAGAAGATAAGCTGAAGGCTGCATAAGCCTGAGGCCATATAAGAGATCCACTTTTTGTGATTGGTTGTTAAATGACTAAGCAGTTGCTAGGCAGATCAGTTTTCCCTGTTGGTTTTTTCCTATAGGATGGGAAGGTTGTGCATCAAGCTTAATAGGAGGGTCTTAGGATAGTATATAGGTGGGGGCCATTTTCCTAGACTTCCTCTTGCCATTCATTTTATGGCCCAGGAAGGATAAGTATATCCAATACTCATATATTTGTTCCCTTGTGGATTTCATCACGTTTTATCTGTCCTCCCTGTCATACTGCAGTTTTCAAGGTTTATATTGCTGCTCCTCTCACCCTGCTGCCTCTTCCACGCCGTGCCGCTCCCCCCTCCCGCCGCCTAGTAGAGGCCGTGGACACCACATCGCCCGCTCCCGTAGTGCGGCCCCACGTGGGTTGCTGTCAGCGGCGGCGGACACGCGGCGGGGTCGGGCCGTGACGGCCCGCTCTCCCCGCCAGCTCGAAGCGTGCGGACGACGGCTGCTCTGCTTGTTCCGCCGGGACGCACGGCTAGGCCGGCCCGCGGTCACCAGCGTCCCCGGCGGTTTCTGTACAACCACTTGTTTCCTCGTCCGGCGCGCTGGTCGGCGCCGGGCCTCCCCTTCCCTCCCCGCCGGCGGCTCTGAGCGGCGGGGAGGGCGCCCACGTGGCGCCGGGCGGCCGCGGCGGGGATGCGGGGGGAGAGGAGGGGCTCCGTTACGCAGCACGACTTTCACTCTGGGGCAGCGGGGTTGGGTGCCCTCTGCCCCCGGAACCGCAGCTGAGGCGCAGGTGCCCCTCCCTGATGGGGGGACCGTGGCCCCTCCCATCTATGGGGGGGAGGATGGCGGGCCCTGGGATCTTCGGGGCGGGGGGCGTGGCTGGGACTGCAGCGGCGCCCACCCCTCCTAATGTGACAGGGCGAGGGTTTCCGGACGGAAAACCCGCATCGGGAACCTTTTGGCTGGGCTCCCAGTCGCCCGTTGCACGGGTTCCCGTGGCGTCGCCCCTGGTCGTCGGGCTCCTGGCTCCTCCCCCTGGCCCGCCGGGAGCGTTGCAGCTGGTGGCGACGCAGTCGTCCATCGCAGCTGCGTTTCACCAACCCGGCCCCTGCTCTCACGTTTGGCGCGCCTTAAGGGTTCGCTGCGGATCAATTTTTCCCCGGGGGCCTTCCCTGGCCTCTTGCATCGGCGGTCCCTACGGCCGTCGGAACGTCGCACATAGGAATACCAGTTACGTCCGCCCCACAATTTTTCCCAGACGTTCGCGGCTCGGGCGTCGGCGTCCAGCCCACGCGGGCGGTCGGCGGCCCCCGGGTTGCGGTGTCCGTCCCCCCCCCCCCTGCATTGTCGGGCTCATATTCTGGGCCGTCACTGGCTGGGGCGAATCCGTTAGCGCACGGTTTGCCGACCCCCCCCGGCTCCTCCCCAGTTACTTCCGGTTTCGTCGGGATTTTCAGGGGCAGTCAGTACCCGCCGCATCCTTCATGGCGGCCTGCTTACACCATAGGCGGCTTCCCCGTGGCCGGGGCTGCCTTCCCCCGGGCCTCTGTGTACCCCCCCCAGTTGGGGGTCCTGCCCCGCCGCTTCCCGCGGGCACTCCGCGCCGGGGTTTGGCCCCCGCCCCCTCCTGTTACCCCCATTGTCGTTGATGCGCAGGTCTCCCCTGCGCATGTTGTCCCTTATGTTTCTTCCTCACAGGTGCTGGCTGATTCCGGGTCGGCGTCGCGGAGGGGATGGAGGTCGGTGAGGGTCGCGGCCGCGGCACCGTCGGGAGAGGTTCGGCCGCCACCGGAAGCGGGTGCATCTGTCGAGGCTGTTCCGGGTCCTTCAAGCACGGGTGAGCACGCTATTCCTTCACACTGTTTAGGCTAGTAGTTCTTCCTCCTCGTCTAGCATTGTATCTTTAGGTTCTCCCCGGCGCCCGCGTGAATTTGCTAGACTTATTGCGCGGTGCATGGCGAAAGAATCGCGGAAAGGGGCAGCGCTGGCGTCGGCGGTGCCTCCCGACCCCTCCCGTTATACGGAGATGGTGCATTGCGCCAACACGGCAGTTGCAGGTGGGGTGAATAAACGGATGCACGAAAAAAGTACGTTGACATCTTCACCCTTACGGATGAGATGCGGCAGGTTTTGACGCAGCTAGGAAACCGGGTGGCATTGGGGAAAGTGCTTTCCGCAATTTCCACCAGTCGTTGCGAAGGTTTTTTTTTTTTTTGGTTTTTTTTTATGGCTTGCTACACGGAATCGTGACCCGGGGAGTATGCCAGTGTAGTTAAATAACTGTTTTTAGCACATGACATGTACTTAGAATCCAAGGGTTTCGCTTGGCGGGAGTACGATGGAAGTTCCGTCGTAATCAGGATGGCAACCCCATCCTGCCCGCGGGTTTTTTAAGGATGTCAAGGTGTGGTTGTAGGTCACGCAGCAGGTTAAGCCCACCCCGGACGTCACGGTCAAGAAGCCCGGGGCGGCCGGGGCTCCGGGTTCCCGGGTGATAGGGAAAGGGAAGTGTTTGCCTACAACGAGGGCAAATGCGTCAAGGGGGTGAAGTGTCATTTTTTCGCCACTGTGGAAGTTTTGCGGGGCCAGTCACCCGGACAAAGATTGCACCTCAGCGGCGAGCGGTAAGCCCTCCGCTCCTGCCGAGGCCAGGGGAATTGGCAAGTAAAACCTCCTCCACGATTCAGGTTCCCGAGTTGCGGCGCTGGCTGAGCTTATACCCCGACAAGTCGGCAGCGTCCTTCCGCTTGGTTGGTTTTCTACACGGTTTCCGTTTGCCCATTTCGGATTAGGTGCACGTGGTGGCCCACCGGAATTTGAGATCGGCGCGCGAATCACCGCAGTGGGTCCGGCGGCAAGTGGACGGGGAGATCGGTTTAGGGCGCATGTCTGGGCCCTACGCCTTTCTCTCGCTGCCCTCCTTGTGCATTTCTCCCGTTGGGGTGGTGCCCAAGCAGGCCACGGGCAAGTTCCGACGGATACAGCACTGATCGCACCCTTATAACGTACCCTGATCGCAGGCTTAGTGCAGGGTACGTTATCAATCTTTTGATGACGCTCTGCGCTTGGTGCGGAATTGTGGTCCGGGGGTTCTGTTGGCAAAATTGTACGTGGAGCCGGATTTCTGGCTACTTCCACTGCATCTGGATTCCCTGTGGTTTCTGGTTTTCAAACTAGGGGGCGAGTTTTACATGGATCGGTGTCTCCCCATGGGTTGTTCGGTCTCCTGCGCCTGCTTTAAGAGTGTCAGCCCAATTTTGCATTGGTGCGTACAGTCCGTCTCCGGCCGACGCGGGGTGGCTCAATACCTGGACGACTTTCTCTTTGTGGGTCCGGGGGGCATTTCGATCTGTGGGGATATTCTGTCGGTTTGCCAGATCCTTGTTCGACAGTTTAGGGGTGCCAGTCGCGCCGGACAAGTCTGAGGGCCCCTGCACTTGTCTTAGCTATTTAGGTATGGAAATACGCACGGTGGGGGGTTGCTGTCGCCTACCCGAAGATAAAGTGCGTAAGCTTTTGGGTTTAATTACTGACGGTTTGGGCAAACGCGGGGTTCGGCTTAAGCAGGTACAGTCCTTGGTGGGTTCTTTCAACTTTGCGGGCCGGATTATCCCCATGTGGAGGATTTTCTGTCGCAGACGTGAACGGGCCACGGCGAGGACGGTCCGGCGGCATCGCACCATGTACCTTCCACGCGAAATCAGGTATGACTTGCGGAGTTGGTCTCTTTCCTGGTGTCCTTCATCAGGGAGGTTTTTGTGGCCTTCACCTTGTTGTTACAGCAAGCTGCGACAATGGTGCACGTATACGGTTTTTCTGGGGCATGGTGCGCTGCTGCTTGGCCGGCCCCTTGGGTAACGCTAGGTTTTACCAAGAACCTCCTTTTGCTGGAATTGTTCCCGATCATAGTGGCTCTTGATTTAGGGGCCTGCCAGTGCGCGGATAGGGACATCTCGTTTCGCTGCGACAATTTGGGGGTGGTACATGCGTTTAATAATCAGCGTTCCTCCTCTCGTGCAGGCTCTGCGGCTGCTACGGCATCTAGTATTAGTTTGCTTGCGGCGCAGTTTTAATGTCAGGGCCCGTCACGTTCCTGGAATCAACAACGGAATGGCGGATGCGTGGTCTCGATTCCATTTTGACAAGTTCCGGGCGTTGGTTACGGGAGAGGCGGCTGAAGGATTTACTGTGCCCGCCTTCTGTCTGACAGATTGTCGAATCGGGTTAGCCGCTCTAGCCACGTGCGCTCTGGCTCCCTCCACTATCAGGGCTTATGATGCAACCTGGCGCGATGGGTCGGTCTTTCAAAGTAGGTACGGGGTGAGTCCTCGGCTGCGCCTTGATGGTCTTTGTTTGGGAACATTGCCAAACCGGTAGGCCGAAAGCGGCTATGGCATCTGCCCTTGCGGGCATGGCTTTTCACTCGCGGCTCCACGGGATGACGGACCCCACGGGGTCTTTGGTCCTTTCCAGAGCGCTGAAAAGTTGGGCTAGGTTTGCGTCCGGCGCCCCCGGACTCCCATAGACCTGGGACGTTGCAACTTCTGACTGAGTTGCTGTGGGTGCTGCCGCTAATTGCGACCTCGGAATGCGAGGTGGATTCGGGTCTGCTCTACGGAAAGGTGCGCATGCAGGATGGCCTGTTTACTCTGTAGGATTGTGCGGTCCAAGACAGATCAAACAGGTCGGGGTCGCGGAGTGGCCTTGGAGGCCCAGGAGGAAACGGGCGCTTGCCCGCTGCGGTTGACGCAGGAGTATATACGGTGGAGGCCTCCGGGGGGCGACCAGTTGCTGGTGCACGCGCAGGTTGGCCCGCTGACAAAGTTTCAATTTGCTGCTGTGTTTAAAAAATGTTTGGCGGCTTGCGGGGGGCGGACTTCGGTACCCATTCTTTGCGGATTGGGACGGCTACCCATGCAGCAGCTATGGGTTAATCCCCTACGGCTATTAGGGAGCTGGGCCGTTGGAAGTCTGCCTGCTATAGGTCTTATGTCAGTTGGATAAGTTGTAGGTGCGCCTGTTGCGCTAACCCAAAAACATGTTTACTCGTCGGTTTTTGAACGCCTACCGTTCAGGAATCGAGGGTGTGAAGTGAATTTTTAAAATTTTTCCTCCGAGGGGGCCTAATTTCAATTGGCTGTTCTATCAAGGTCCACGGGAGGTTTTTTGATTTTTCTCCTTCACTTGGGTTTTTTTGTTATGTTATTGCATTCTATGTATTGTGTTCACAATTCTGACGTTAGGAGGTTTTCTTTTCAGCTATCATCAATTTTGGGGAACATATATGGCTGGTTGGTCATGTCTATAAATTTTGGGCGGCAAGGCATCACAGGGCACTTATGGCAGCTGAAGTTTTTGGGTCTTGGGAATTTTGATGGTTAGGTGTCAGAGGTATGTTGTGGGGTGATTTGTTGCGGCTCCTTTTTTCTCGGGAGCGCCGCTGGGGTCGCCCTAGTTGATTGTCCTTCATTTAGGTGGTAACAATCTAGGTCGAGTTAAGGGCTTAGGTTTGATTTGTCCGTTAAGGCAGATTTGGTGGCGATTCGTTGTCACTGGCCAGGAAAGCGCATTGTTTGGTCGGAGATAGTGCCGCGTTTTTCATTGGCGCGGTGCGTTTCTCGGCGCTGGAGAAGGCCCGCAAGAAGGTGAATTCGGCAGCGTCTCTCTTCGTTAGGGCCATAGATGGAGTAGCGATCAGGCATCCTTTACTTGTGCTGCGTGATAGGCAGTTCTACAAGGAGGATGGGGTTCATCTTTCTCCGGAAGGAGTGCAGATTTTCCTGTAGGATATTTTTGGTCCTTTTCGGTAGGGCTATTTAGTTTGTTCTTGGTTGGTTTTGGTTGCTGGTTGCGGATGGCGGTGGCGGTTGTAAACCTTTGTGGCGGGAAGTCGCTACCAACCAGCTGTCACACAGGCATAAGTGGTCATTGTGGGGCTCCCTCTTTAGAAGGACGGCAGGTGTGTCCTTTTCTTGCGGTTGGACATTTAGACGTTCCCCTGCGGGAACCGAACGTTTGCCAGAGAAAGAGGGGTAAGGCCAGCACAATGCGGGTTATGCGGGAAGGAGGCGGGGTATGTGTACTCCCCTCCTTGGTTTGGTGGTTTTCATCTAGGTGACTGGTGCTGGTGTTTGGCAGCGACTTTCTGTTTGCCATCCTCCAAACTAAATTTAAGTCTATATTCAAAAGCAATTCTAATTCGATCACAATTATACTTTAAAGAGTTGGTCAGCGATTAATAAACATCGTCTGACCTTTAACTCCAGCTACTGTGTCCGTGTCTTTATTTCAGTGTGTGGTGTTGTTTGATTTAGTGATAAGCTAGCTTAAAGAAAAGGTTTATGTAATCACAATAAAGTTATGAGCGCCTTAGATAAGCTGAAGGCTGCATAAGCCTGAGGCCATATAAGAGATCCACTTTTTGTGATTGGTTGTTAAATGACTAAGCAGTTGCTAGGCAGATCAGTTTTCCCTGTTGGTTTTTTCCTATTGGATGGGAAGGTTGTGCATCAAGCTTAATAGGAGGGTCTTAGGATAGTATATAGGTGGGGGCCATTTTCCTAGACTTCCTCTTGCCATTCATTTTATGCCCGCCCGCCCTCCCGGATTTCAGCTACGGTTTGTTGATTTTGCAGTTGGCTATTTGAAAGCCAGATTGGCGGGAAGTCGCTACCAACCAGCTGTCACACAGGCATAAGTGGTCATTGTGGGGCTCCCTCTTTAGAAGGACGGCAGGTGTGTCCTTTTCTTGTGGTTGGACATTTAGACGTTCCCCTGCGGGAACCGAACGTTTGCCAGAGAAAGAGGGGTAAGGCCAGCACAATGCGGGTTATGCGGGAAGGAGGCGGGGTATGTGTACTCCCCTCCTTGGTTTGGTGGTTTTCATCTAGGTGACTGGTGCTGGTGTTTGGCAGCGACTTTCTGTTTGCCATCCTCCAAACTAAATTTAAGTCTATATTCAAAAGCAATTCTAATTCGATCACAATTATAGTTTAAAGAGTTGGTCAGCGATTAATAAACATCGTCTGACCTTTAACTCCAGCTACTGTGTCCGTGTCTTTATTTCAGTGTGTGGTGTTGTTTGATTTAGTGATAAGCTAGCTTAAAGAAAAGGTTTATGTAATCACAATAAAGTTATGAGCGCCTTATGAGTTCCTGTATACTGGATGAAAAATACCGGATGATGAAGTAATAAAAGCAATGTCCCATTAGGGTGTGAATTTTACCGGTAGGCCAGTTGTGGGTAATGCAGTCCCTTATTAAAGCTAGGCTTTCTGTCACCTAAGGCAAAAAGTTAGCTCAGCCCCCCCATTCCCCTCACTACCAGTTATTTATATAGCACACACATACTCTGCAGCGCTTTACATAAAATATTTGGCCATTCATATCATTCCCTGCCTCAGTGGAGCTAACAATCTATATTCCCTACTACATATAACCACACACACTAGGGATTTTTTGTAGTAGCCAATTATCCTACCATTATATTTTTGGAGAGTGGGAGGAAACCAGAGTACCTGGAGGAAGCCCAAGCAGACACGAGGAGAATATACAAACTCCACACAATTAGGTAGGTGGAATAAAACCCAAGAACTCAGTGCTGTGAGGCAGTAATGCTAACCATTACACTTATTGTGCTGCTGTTACCATGAGCACCATATAATTCAGAGAACATCACAGTAATCAACATATAATGCAGTGGGCATGGCAGGGACCTCAATAAAATATATAGTATCAGTGGCTGCCATACAATATTTACAGCATTCTTGACTACCACGCAATACAACCTGTATTTTTGATCGCCTTATCAATACAAAAATCTTCATCTGAACCCTATTAAAACATTAACACTTTACCTACTTAAGGAAGGGGCCCGAACGGAGGAGGCTGAACACTGGCCTTCTCCTCTATTAAAGCGCCCCTGGTCTGAACCAGGAAGTATAGTAACAGCATTACTGTACCTTTCATTTTACATATTGGGGGTCATTCCGAGTTGTTCGCTCGCAAGTGGATTTTAGCAGATTTGCTCATGCTAAGCCGCCGCCTACTGGGAGTAATCTTAGCATCTTAAAATTGCGAACGATGTATTCGTAATATTGCGATTACACACCTCGTAGCAGTTTCTGAGTAGCTCCAGACTTACTCGGCATCTGCGATCATTTCAGTGCTTGTCGTTCCTGGTTTGACGTCACAAACACACCCAGCGTTCGCCCAGACACTCCCCCGTTTTCTCCGGCCACTCCTGCATTTTTTCCGGAAACGGTAGCGTTTTTTCCCACACGCCCATAAAACGGCCTGTTTCCGCCCAGTAACACCCATTTCCTGTCAATCACATTACGATCGCCAGAACGATGAAAATGCCGTGAGTAAAATTCCTAAGTGCATAGCAAATTTACTTGGCGCAGTCGCAGTGCGGACATTGCGCATGAGCATTAAGCGGAAAATCGCTGCGATGCGAAGATTTTTACCGAGCGAACAACTCGGAATGACCCCCATTATCTTTTGCCTAGACAGGCTCTTATTGGAGCCCATGTGCCAGCATACCAAATCTGTGCAGCAATTGTAGAGATGTGCCCTGTATCACAAAATAACCCATTCAAATCTAACTCTTTCTGCACATGTTATATCTGCCTCCCCTGCAGTGCACATGGTTTTGCCCAATTGCTAACAAACTTGCTGCTGCGATCAACTCAGAATTACCCCCATAGTACCTTCATAAGTTTTTAGAAGTGCCCATTATCCACATCCTCTCTACTATAACATAGTAAAGCATTGCATACATACATGGTCGGATCAAGAGAAGAGGGTGCCCTTTGCAGCCTTGCTGTGCCCCCTCGCTGTGCCCCCCCCTCCCCCAACCTCTCCGATTGCATGCGCCAAGAAAACTATGGCACAGGTAGTATTGTCTATTACTGCAAGGGCCCGCATACCCTGCTCCTATTATAGGTACACCCATGAATACCTGACAGCTGGCACTATCTTTTGTCAGCGTCATCTGTGGGCAACATTTCAGACTGCATCTAAAAATAAAAGTTTCTCTTTATTTGTGACCTGGAATTTCTCCCAGTCATGTGTGGCGCCCCTGAAAATCTCAACTGTTCAGCTCTCCACGCCTTGAAGTTGCCCATGGCAACCAATCAGCTGCTCTGTATACTTTTATAGTATACAAATTTTAAATGTTACATCAATGCTGATTGGTTGCTGTTTGCAACTTCTCCACTGGCTCACTTCTCCACTTTTATCACTGCTTAGTACATATCCCCCTTAATTCCCAGCTTGTATTCTACAGGCTGGTATAGGCAAACTAAAGTTGACTACAACTACTTTTCGTGTGAATTTACTGTGTACCTCCATTTGTAAGTTCACTTTCTGACTGTTCCTGTCTGTATTATTTGGGAAACGCACTCTTCCTTAATATACATCTTATTACGTCCTTATGTTGTATTATCCATGCCCTTATAAAGTGTTCACATGTTAACACAAACATTCTTGAAAAGTAAGATTCCAGACATACAGTACATAGTATAATCATAATATGGATCATTTATATTATTTGCCCACAGTGAAACTGTACAGCCTGCTCTGCTTCACACACTGGAGAGAAAGAAGAGAAGGCAGAAAATTAACAGGGTAATTCATGTACAGCTGAATGAAGGGGCCCTGGTACATGACTTCCAGGGTGTTGTTTAATACGTAGGGGAGGGGTCAATAGTGGAGTGGGCTTAATATTAATCATTTTCTGGTGAGAGGGCAGCTTGCTTGACTGCAGATATCTCAAGTTCCTGGAAAAAGATTTCTTCGCTTTGAATGGGATAAAAAAATTAGAGAGTCTAACCTGTCAGGAGGAACTGGTGACTAGGGAATGAGAGTTCAGGAGCCAGAACAATCCCCTGATGAATATATAAAACTGCATATTAGGCTTGTGGAGCTGGAAAGGGACCAGCTGCCGGAAGGCTGATATCTCTGGTTCTGAGCACTATAGAGACAAGCTGCCAGTGTACTGTATATCGAAAGTAGAGAGCCCCAGCTTTTGGAGTATACCCTCAGAAAAACTCTAAGTCAGAAAGAGCCCTAGAGATCTGTCTGGGAAGAGCAATTAACAGGCTCTGATGGGGACCACTGCTTTGAAGTCGGATATCTCTGGTTCCCTAGGGACGATTTTAAAAATCTGGTACCCCTGGAAAGAGGGGACCCTCAGCTATCAGCCTAGGGCCCTTATACTCCTGGGGCCTTTGGGCAAGTGCCCATTGAGCCCATACGAAAAGACGGCCCTGAGTAAGGGCCCCTGGTGTATAACTGCATATTTGCATATGATATGCTTAGGGCAGGGAGAACTGTAGAGAAGTGGCATGGCTACATTGATAAGATATTGAACTTTATGGATTTTTTAAAACATGAAATATAAATTACACATGCATTACTGCAATGAAAATATATGTTTTTTTTTTACTTTTATCTACACAAACCTAATCACTATTCCTAAAACTACAGCAAAAATTAATTTAGAAAGTCTAGATAGAAAGTAATAGCATTAAAACAAAATACACAGCTTAGAGTTCGGTATGTAAAGGAAGGTGTGTTACATTACATACCAACATTTCTTGCCTTGAAGACTACCACGCCTGTCTTTCATTATTTATCTACTAATCACAACTGGCAGCCCTGAGTTTCCAGATTTTGAGTCTTAAGGGGCCCATATACATCAGCAATCTATCTGCCAGTCTTGCGTATTGGGGATGATTGTGTCTGAACATCTACAAAATCCAACATGTTGGAAATCCTTGAATTGCCGATTCCGACCCAAAAGTGACTGGAATGGGCGAATCAGGGATTTTTAACATGTTGTACTTTGCAAATCATCTGAGAAATGGAGGACGGGAATCAGCGAATCGGATTGGGGAATCTGAGGAATGGGCCACTTTAGACATTCCATGCTGTAGGACGATGTCACGCATGACCTGTTGTCATTTGAATGGTTATGCAAGTAGCTTTTAAATCACTTATTTCCAATAAGTATTCTTTCTGTTCTTTTTTTTTTTTTAAAGGGAATAATTGTTTAAAAAATGACTTACTTTCTGTAACTCTGGCTTCCCGTATACAGTATTTACGGCAAAGAAAGCCTTGTTGCGAAAAACTGGAAGAATCCTTACCTTTCTGCCCTATGGAACCAAATTTGGCAAATTGCGGCTATAGGATACATAGGAATCCATGTTGTGCATGGTTTCTACAAGGGAGGGCAATCCCGGTATTGGAGAAATCCCGGGATTTTGGCCCAAAAGTGCCAAGATTTGAATACCAAGATTGGAGACTTTGCTTGCGCAGTTTTGCCAGACAGCACTGCGTACTAGCAGCACTTGGCTGAGACGATGCCGGGCTGTGCAGCACGAGTGGCTGAGCGTACATGGTGCTTAGGCAGGTAGTCATAGAGACAAAGACGGCGCAGGTGGCATTTTAAATGTAGTGTCAGCTGTCACCCAGTTGCGGCTTGCGGACTGGCAGCCAATCAGGGAAGCGACTGCAGCAGTGGCCCTGATTGGCTGCTGGGCTGCAAGTTCTGATTTGCTGGCCCTACATTTGAAATGCCGCTCGTGCTGTGTCTCTATGGCTGCCCACCTAAGCGCCATGTACACATTACAGAGGTACACACTCCCTACATCCATCCTGGGTTCCCAACACACCCATTGCTTTCTACTCCCACCCTACCTCACTGTTCCATGTGCCCTTCCTCACAGCCCCATACACCCGCTTACCCTCTCTGCTTCCTGTTCCCATCCTTCCTCACTGCTCTCTCCACTGACCCTCCCTCACTGCTCCCTACACCCACCCTCACTTGCTGCTCACTACAACTAGGGCTGTTTCTAGACAATTTGACTCCCAGTGCGAGCATTAAAAAAATGTGCCCCCCCATAGACATTCGAAAATGCACCTCCCATCCCACCATAGACTAGAACTATTTTGCACACGTGCTCCCGGTGAGGGGGCATGGTCTCACTTAAATAGCCGTGGCCTTGCAGGAAAAGACTACCTTACACCCCAGTTTTTGACCATGCAACAATAGACCTTGGCCACCGAAGGAAAAAAAACATACCACCATATTAAGCCCCACTCAGTAATGCTCCTTGCACCCTATTATGCCCCCTGCACCATATTATGCCATACACAGCAATGCCCGTGATACATTATGCCCTACAGTAAAGCTAATCACTTCTGAATTACCTGCTGGTTGCCAGGGGTTTCATGCTCTGGGTGTCATGCTTATTGCCATTGGTTTCATGCGCTGGGTGTCATGCTCGTTTCCAAGGGTTTCATGCGCTGGGTGTCATGCTTGTTGCCAGGGGTTTCATGCACGTTGCCAGGGGTTTCATGTGCTGGGTTTCATGCTTGCTGTCAGGGGTTTCATGCGCTGGGTGTCATGCACGTTGCCAGGGGTTTCATGCTTGCTGTCAGGGGTTTCATGCGCTGGGTGTCATGCTCATTGCCAGGGGTTTCATACACTGGGTGTCATGCTTATTGCCAGGGTTTTCATGTTCTGTGATCCATGCTTGTTGCCAAGAAGAATGCTCGTTGCCAAGGAGGTGTAGCACTGATAGCCAGCTCTACCTCTTCCCTAGTACTCCGCTCTGGTGGCAGAGTTTTACAGAATGACGCATTCCATGGAACTCCGCACCACCCCCCAAGTAGAGTACTAGGGAAAAGGGAGGATGGGGAGCAGAATCCCGATATTGATAGTCTGTCAATCTCAAGTCCCAGCATTACAAAAATGGGCCAAGATTGGCCTCCCTAGTTTCTATGTGTTTACTATTTCCTGTACACAATCCTGCTGTAAAACTGTTCACACCTATTTATCATCGAGGGTCTTAGGAAGGAGCGGGCTTCAAGGACAAGCACCATCTTAAGATGGAGTTTGTTCTTGCAGGCAGCAAACTCCGAAAACGTAAAGTTTTCAGAGTTTGCTAAATATCAGGTGGTCCTATGGAACTGATGATGAGCCCATCACCTAAAATATGCGGAGACTAGCATTACAACAGTAAAACGGGCCATTTAGTGATGATGAATAGGCCCCTCCGCTTTATATACTTGTTTTTTTGTGAGCATTTTAGGTACAGTATAACTACTTTAACATGCCTTTCAGATGAATAGGTCTGTGTACTGCCGCTGAATATGGCGCCATACATGGAGCGAGCTCTGGCAGTCTAGTAGTGTAGTGGCTGGGTAGTAGCATGTACTGTACATGTCATCACAGGTGTCCAGGAAAGGGACTTTTTGTGTCTGAATACACTGCTTCCAAACCTTCAACTTCTGTCTGAGCTCAGTCTCAGATTAAAACTTTGAAAGTGAATAATATTTTGCATTTCACACTCACTTTGAGCACACAGCATGTGTAGTGTACCAGTCCACCCTGTAGTGGCGGAGAGGGTGTCATTTATTTCATGTTTGTGAAAACAAAGAAACAAATAATTTATAAATAGTAATGACAAGTCATAAATACAGTCTAGGATGTGTGATAGAGAAGTTCTCATGATGTGCAGTAAACAAAATGTCATCATTTACAGTCATGATGTTTACATTGCTGAAATGTCAACATTTACCATGTTGGCACCTGCTGAATGCTGGCGTGTTCAGAATGTCTACATGTTAAATGTTATGTGAAATGTCAACATTCTACACAGACCAACAGTGGAGGGGTAGGGTTAGGCACTACAGGGAGGGTTAGGGTTTGCACTACGGAAGTAATAAGGTTAGGCACTAGGAGAGTGTTAGGTTTAGGCACTAGGGGCAGAGGTAGGCACTTGCGGGAGTGTTAGGGCTAGGCACTATTAGGAGGGTTAGGGTTTGCACTAGAGGAGTGGTAAGGTTAGACACTAGGGGAGGGTTAGGGATAGCACTATGGGGAGGGTTAGGGTTTGCACTATTAGAGGGTTAGGGTTTGCACTAGGGGAGTAATAAGGTTAAGCACTGGGGGGTTGTTATGCTTGAGCACTAGGGGGAGGGCTAGGCACTAGAGGGAGGGTTAGGGTTTGCACTAGAGGAGTGGTAAGGTTAGACACTAGGGGAGGGTTAGGGATAGGCACTATGGGGAGGGTTAGGGTTTGCACTATTAGAGGGTTAGGGTTTGCACTAGGGGAGTAATAAGGTTAAGCACTGGGGGGTTGTTATGCTTGAGCACTAGGGGGAGGGCTAGGCACTAGAGGGAGGGTTAGGGTTTGCACTAGAGGAGTGGTAAGGTTAGACACTAGGGGAGGGTTAGGGATAGGCACTATGGGGAGGGTTAGGGTTTGCACTATTAGAGGGTTAGGGTTTGCACTAGGGGAGTAATAAGGTTAAGCACTGGGGGGTTGTTATGCTTGAGCACAAGGAAGAGGGCTAGGCACTAGAGGGAGGGTTAGGGTTTGCACTGGAGGAGTGTTAGAGGTAGTCACCAGGGAAAGGGATAGGGTTAGGCACTATTGGGAAGGTTAGGGTTTGCACTAGGGGAGTGGTAGAGTTAGGCACTGGGGGGGGTGTTAGGGTTTGCACTAGGGGGAGTGTTAGGGCTAGACACTAGGGGGAGGAATAGGTTTAGGCACTAGGGGGAGTGTTAAGGTTAGACACTACGGGAGGACTAGGGTTTTCACTATTGGGAGGGTTAGGGTTTGTACTAGGTGAGTGGTAAGGTTAGACACTAGGGGGAGTGTTAGGGTTATGCACTAGGGGGAGTGTTAGGGTTAGGCACTAGGGGGAGTGTTGGGATTAGTCACTAGGGGGAGGGTTAGGGTTTGCACTATTGTGAGGGTTAGAGTTTGCACTAGGGGAGTGGTGTGGTTAAGCACTAGGGGGAGTGTTAGGGTGAGACAATAGGGGGAGGGTTAGGGTTTGCACTAGGGGAGTGGTAAAGTTAGACACTAGGGTGAGTGTTAATGTTAAGTACTAGGGGGAGGGTTAGGATTTGCCCTATGGGAAGGGTTAACCTCAGTAAA
The DNA here is from genome assembly GCF_028390025.1 of Pseudophryne corroboree. Classification (NCBI taxonomy): domain Eukaryota; kingdom Metazoa; phylum Chordata; class Amphibia; order Anura; family Myobatrachidae; genus Pseudophryne; species Pseudophryne corroboree. The sequence continues at coordinate 731,967,566 of NC_086447.1, forward strand.
CACATTCTAGCAAAAGAAGAGATCTCCGTCCTCGAGAAAGGCTTGAAGTTTGCGCCTTCACTACCCCTGAATAAATTTAACACATATGTGGACCTCAATAAATTTGTTCGCAAGTTAAGTTTAAAAAAGTTCTTTATTAGTAACCCCCCTATAGAATCAAACAACAGCCCCACCACTCGCTTCAAACCTAAGTCAATTTTTAATCCCTCCCATATGAGGGGTAATTTCATAGAAACATTCCTAAAACTAGTAGCGGACGATATAAAAGGAATGGAAACCAAATTACATCGACATAATCTGACGATGAAAGAACGGAAAGCCCTGATGGGACTAAAGGAAAATGAGGCGTTGGTTATTAAACCAACAGATAAAGGAGGGGGGGTGGTAATTATGTCTAAAGAAGAGTATGACCAGGAGGTATTCAGGCAATTGGGAGACGGACAAACCTATACAAAGCTTAGAACAGACCCCACCACAAGCATCCTTTTGAAACTGGATACTCTTCTGACAAAATATGGAGAGCTTGGTACTCTAACAGAAAAGGAAATTCAGTTCATTTACAACAAAGATCCGGTCATTCCGGTGTTATATGTGTTACCAAAAATACACAAAGACCCGGTCAAACCGCCGGGTAGACCGATTGTATCGGGCATCGACTCGGTGACAGCAAACCTATCGGAATATCTGGATTTCCATCTCCAACCACTTGTATCAAAATACCCATCGCACCTGAAAGACACGACAGATTTCTTACGAAATCTGGAAAACTTGGTTTGGGAAGAAGGACACATCATGGTGGCAGCGGATGTAAAGTCACTTTACACCATTATAGATCACGAAGATGGGCTGACAGCCCTCAACCAGGCATTGGAGAATAGCGTCATGTCCACAAACCTTAAAAACTTCTTGAAAGACGGAGTCAGGTTCATCTTGGACAATAACTATTTTTCTTTCAGCGGTACATTCTACTTACAGAAAATTGGAACAGCTATGGGCACCAGGTTCGCCCCAAGCTATGCTAACATCTTCATGGGACAGTGGGAAGAAGAAACTATATGGAACCACTGTCCCTTTGGGGCGAACCTGGTGTCCTGGAAACAATACATCGATGATGTATTTTTCGTCTGGAGAGGTGATGAGGCAACCCTAAACGATTTCTTTATGTACCTAAACACAAATTCAAAACACATTCAATTCTCATTTGAGAGCAGCAAACAGGTTATGAATTTTTTGGATATCACGATATGGGTAGATGAGAATGGTTTCAACACCAAGAATTACACTAAACCCACGGATTCGGGTGTGTTCATCAATGCAACCAGCTGCCACCACCCGAACTGGCTGGACTCGATACCAGGGGGCCAGTTCAGACGGATGAAACGTAATTATAATAAACAAAGGATATTTGAAGAACAAGCACAGGGGTTGTATAATAAGTTCGAGTCGTCAGGATACAAGAAAGACAAAATCTCCAGTTCTCTTATAAAGGTAGTCGATATCGACAGAAAGGATCTTTTCATGAACAAAGAAAAGAAGATCGGCACAAAGAATTTCGAGTGGTCATTTGTAACATCATTCAGTAGCCAGTATAAGGCTCTGGAAAGTTCTCTTAATAGACACTGGAAAATTCTAAAGAAAGATCCAATTATAGGAGACCTCCTGCCAAATAGACCGAAATGCATTTATAAGAAAGCCCCGAACATCAAAACAAGTTTGGTCAAGAGCGCCCAACCACCAGCGAAAAGAATGAACACTGTGAAGTCTAAAGGTTTCTTTAGATGCGGCAGCTGTTTGGGTTGCAGAGGCATTAAAGGGTCAGGCAGTAAAGTTACAGAAGTGACCATAAATAAAAAACAATTCAAGATATTGGACTTCATTACATGCAACACAAGTAGTGTAGTCTATGCCATTGAGTGCGGTTGTGGCTTGTGGTATGTAGGGAGAACCTCCCGAACTCTTAAAACTAGGTTAGGAGAACATCTCAGGAATATTAAAAAATCCCTGACCACACACGCGCTGTCAGAACATTTCCGTGTGTCCCACCAAAGTAATTGCAATGGAATCAGACAGTTCTGTGGTTTAAAGCACATAAAAGGAAATTGGAGACATAAAGATATAGCGACTCAGCTGGCAAAAGCTGAGATGAGATCAATATATGAGCTAGGGACTCTGAAACCCGATGGTCTGAACAGCGACTTTGAAATTAAGTGGTTCCTTTAAGACTGAATGTAACACCAGAGAATGTCCACAGGATGGACATGTTAATTCCCCCCCCCCCCTTTTTATCTTTCTTTTCCTTTTTCCTCTCTTCTTTCCAATCATGGACATTTAGTCCCGTCCGTCCATATTTATAATTATCGTTTTAACCAATATCAGCATTAAACAGAAAAAAGAATTTTATTTAGTTTTAATATTCTAACAAATTATATATTTTACCGATGTCATCACTGTATTTAGTGTAGACTAGGTCGTTTTAATCTTATTTTTAAATGAACAATTACTGTGGTACAATTTGCCCTATTGTGTATGCAATATGTTGTTTACATTCTGACACAGGACTAGTGTTGACATCCGTCACCGGAAGTGACGTGACGCCACATAGAAGAAGGTAAAAGACTCCTTGCCCATACTACAAACGGAAGTGACTTAACGATATTCGGCGGTCAGAGACAACCTGGATTGAGGGAAGTCCATTTAAACACGTGAGCAATGAACAGCGCTGACGCCCGTCACCGGAAGTGACGTGACGCCACTTAAAAGAAGATCATTTGACTTTATCCATGACAGGAAGTCCGGTTGTCATGGAAACGGACGTCAACAGGAAATGAGAGGAGTGGTTACACATTACGGGACTGAGTGGAGCAATTACTACTACAGGGTCCAGCTGCGGTCGCCGGAAGGTGATTGGCTGCAGGACTTTTAAATAGATTTTTTTTCAGCAGCACAACAAATTACTTTTTGCACCTTGACAAAGACCTCTGTATGAGGTTGAAACGCGTTGGTGAATACAGGACTGTGAGCTGAGGAGTGTCGGAGGATTGACCAGTGCAGTGCAGCGAGGTATAGGGGATTTCCGGGTTCCCCTGTTCCATTAAAACCCGCAAGCTGTTTTTGAACTGCATTTGTAGTTCAATAACTTCTGGTAATTTTCCATTGCTTCTCACTATTTAGTCCATGCCATTGAGCCAATTATTGCTGCTATTTTATATGCCAAATATGGAATGTTTTTAATTAATGTTTATTATTGTAATTGGATTGTTACCTTGTTTGGTGTATGATTAAAACTGTACGTCACTATATATTTATTATATTTTTTTATGGTACCCATATGAGCTTAACAAACATCTCTGGAAGCCTAGTGTGACGGCGACCTCACCAAGGAGCGCAGGATAAGTCCCCTTCAATTGTTTCTTGTTTTGCATGTACACCATTGGGTGAAGGGCGTGGGAACCTTCCACTGAAGGGGGTGTGTCCAGCTGCTCTTCTAGTGCGCACTAAGAATTTTCCTGCAAAACTGTTCTTTATCTAAGGAGTATACCGGTGTATGAACAGAGAGGGATGCGAGGCAAAACGAACTCACAGACAGTATAACACAACATACACAGGAGGTGATGGAATAACTAATAAACACAAAATGAACGGGGAAGCCCAAAGGCTCAGGAATTGGGTGTCTCCCTAGTGTCAGAAATGCTCAGATGGAAAAGAGCGGACAATGAAGCGAGATGTAGTGATTTAACATGTGGAGCACCCAAAATGATGTTGCTAAGAGCAACAGGAAAAACCCCAAAGGGTTACCAACGGGTGTGGGAATAAACTCCTTGGTCAGAGATAGAAATATAGACACAAGGAGAGTATCCGCAATCCTAACCCCCACTTGCAGGGCACAGGTTCAGCTTACTGCCACTAAACTGACACCTGGACGCCCTGCACAGTGAGGGAGGATTAAGCAAGCAGGTCTGAGAGTACAGCCGCAAACCTGCTGGGTTCACAGAATAGCAAAAGAACCCCAGCAGGTTAAACAACTGACTCCAGTCTTACTGCTAGGTCCGGATTGGCAGAATGAAATACCGAATCCCAAGGCCTATTCGCAGTAAGCAACAAGTAAATACAAAGTCACACAGTACTAGCTAACTCTCTGGAACTGACTAACAAACAAAGATTCAGCAGCATTTGCCTAGCCTGAGAGGATGGTTTATATAGCAGGTGCTGTCCACGCCCCACTCAGACCTCACAGACTGTGAGCACAAAACCAGTGCCGGATTCCCTGCCGTGCACAGAGCCTGTAACCACTACACAGTAAAAACCCGGACCGGAGTATCAGCTGCGCTCAGGTTACTTCGCTAACACTTGCCTCCCGGTTGCCATGGCGACGTGGCAGTACAGAACAGGAGATCCTAACACTATTACAACTCAGTGTTGTATTTCATTTATTGAAAGACTGTGGAGTGCCGACTATTTCATATATATATATATATATATATATATATATATATATATATATATTATACATAATAGTAACTAGAGATAAGTGGGTCCGAATCTCCGAGAACTGGAACCCACCCAAACTTCATAATCTGAGTCCAGCTTGGGGATTTCTGCCAACCTTGGATCCCAAAAACGAGGTAAAACATCATCATCCCACTGTTGGATTTTTGCAGGGTTCTAGATTCTATAAAGGTCCCGGTGTTTGGCGCCATTTTCACTCCAGCTGTGGAGAGTGTACTGAACGGATGTGTCCATCTCAGTGCTGGCTTGTGTGGTGTGAGGCATGGGGCTGGGGGCTGCTGTGGAGCTGGTGTATCAGTTCAGTGGTGCTTTGTCGGTTGTCTGCTGTAGTGGACAAGGGGTTCTCTGTCCACCTAGTGGTGATCTGTCCATCCATCCAGGGGCTCCGTCTCAGTGTAAAATTTAAATAATAAAAGCTAGAATGCCTAAACTATAATTGTAGAAAATAAGATTTTACTTACCGGTAAATCTATTTCTCGTAGTCCGTAGAGGATGCTGGGGACTCCGTAAGGACCATGGGGAATAGACGGGCTCCGCAGGAGATAGGGCACTTTAAGAAAGCTTTGGATTCTGGGTGTGCACTGGCTCCTCCCTCTATGTCCCTCCTCCAGACCTCAGTTAGAGAAACTGTGCCCAGAGGAGATGAACAGTACGAGGAAAGGATTTTTGTAAATCTAAGGGCAAGATTCATACCAGCCACACCAATCACACCGTATAACTTGTGATAAACTACCCAGTTAACAGTATGAACAATAACATAGCCTCGGTTCAAACCCGATCAACTATAACATAACCCTTATGTAAGCAATAACTATATACAAGTCTTGCAGAAGAAGTCCGCACTTGGGACGGGCGCCCAGCATCCTCTACGGACTACGAGAAATAGATTTACCGGTAAGTAAAATCTTATTTTCTCTAACGTCCTAGAGGATGCTGGGGACTCCGTAAGGACCATGGGGATTATACCAAAGCTCCCAAATGAGCGGGAGAGTGCGGATGACTCTGCAGCACCGATTGAGCAAACAGGAGGTCCTCCTCAGCCAGGGTATCAAACTTATAGAACTTTGCAAAGGTGTTTGACCCCGACCAAGTTGCAGCTCGGCACAGTTGTAGTGTCGAGACCCCTCGGGCAGCCGCCCAAGAAGAGCCCACCTTCCTAGTGGAATGGGCCTTAAACGATTTAGGCAATGGCAATCCTGCCGAAGAATGCGCCTGCTGAATCGTGTTACAGATCCAGCGAGCAATAGTCTGCTTTGAAGCAGGAGCGCCAACCTTGTTGGCCGCATATAGAACAAACAGAGCTTCTGTCTTCCTGATCCTAGCCGCTCTGGTCACATAAATCTTCAAAGCCCTGACCACATCCAGGGACTCGGAATCCTCCAAGCCCCGTGTAGCCACAGGCACGACAATAGGTTGGTTCATATGAAAAGATGAGACCACCTTGGGCAGAAATTGAGGACGAGTCCTCAACTCTGCCCTATCCACGTGAAAAATCAGGTATGGGCTTTTATATGATAAAGCCGCCAATTCCGAAACCCGCCTTGCAGAAGCTAAGGCCAACAACCTGACCACTTTCCAAGTGAGGTATTTCAACTCTACTGTTTTGAGTGGTTCAAACCAAGGTGACTTGAGGAAACTTAATACCACGTTAAGGTCCCAAGGCGCCACCGGAGGTACAAAGGGAGGCTGAATATGCAGCACGCCCTTCACAAAAGTCTGTACTTCAGGAAGAGAAGCCAATTCTCTTTGAAAGAAAATGGATAAGGCCGAAATTTGAACCTTTATGGACCCTAATTTTAGGCCCAAATTCACTCCCGTTTGAAGGAAGTGAAGCAGACGGCCCAACTGAAACTCCTCCGTAGGAGCAGCTCTGGCCTCACACCAAGAAACATATTTTCGCCATATACGGTGATAATGTTTCGACGTCACGTCCTTCCTAGCCTTGATCAGGGTAGGAATGACCTCCTCCGGAATCCCTTTTTCCGCTAGGATCCGACGTTCAACCGCCATGCCGTCAAACGCAGCCGCGGTAAGTCTTGGAACAGACAGGGCCCCTGCTGCAGCAGGTCCTGCCTTAGAGGAAGAGGCCACGGATCTTCTGTGAGCAACTCTTGCAGATGCGGATACCAAGACCTCCTTGGCCAATCTGGGACAATGAGGATTGTTCTGACCCTTCTTATTCTTATTATCCTCAACACCTTGGGTATGAGAGGTAGAGGAGGAAACACATAGACCGATCTGAACACCCAAGGTGTCACCAGAGCATCTACCGCAACCGCCTGAGGGTCTCTTGACCTGGCGCAATACCTCTTTAGCTTTTTGTTGAGGCGGGACGCCATCATGTCTATTTGAGGCAGTCCCCACCGATCCGTGATCTGTGTGAAGACTTCTTGATGAAGTCCCCACTCTCCCGGATGCAGGTCGTGCCTGCTGAGAAAGTCCGCCTCCCAGTTGTCCACCCCCGGGATGAACACTGCTGATAGTGCGCTTACATGGCCTTCCGCCCAGCGTAGAATCCTGGTCGCCTCTGCCATGGCCACTCTGCTCCTTGTGCCGCCTTGGCGGTTTACATGAGCCACTGCCGTGACATTGTCTGACTGAATCAGAACTGGTTTGTTCCGAAGCCATTCCTCCGCTTGGCGTAGGGCGTTGTATATGGCCCTCAACTCCAGGACATTGATGTGGAGACAAGTCTCTAGGCTTGACCGAGACCCTGGAAATTTCTTCCTAGTGCGACAGCTCCCCTACCTCGGAGGCTCGCGTCCGTGGTCACCAGGACCCAGTCCTGAATGTCGAACCTGCGACCCTCCAGGAGGTGAGCACTGCGCAGCCACCACAGGAGAGACACCCTGGCCCTGGGAGACAGGGTGATCCGTTTTTGCATGTGTAGATGGGACCCGGACCATTTGTCCAATAGGTCCCATTGAAAGGTCCTTGCATGGAACCTGCCGAAGTGGATGGCCTCGTATGAAGCCACCATTTTCCCCAGAACCCTCGTGCAATGATGCACTGAAACCTTTTTTGGCTTCAATAGGTTCCTGACCAGAGCTACTAGCTCCTGAGCCTTCTCCACTGGAAGAAAAACTCTTTTTTGGTCTGTGTCTAGAATCAGGCCCAAAAAGGTCAGACGCGTTGCAGGGACTAGCTGGGATTTCGGTAAATTGAGACTCCAGCCGTGCCTCTGCAACGTCTTCACGGACAGAGACACGCTGTCCAGCAACTTCTCCCGAGATCTCGCCTTTATGAGGAGATCGTCCAAGTACGGGATAATTGTGACGCCCTGCCTGCGCAGGAGCACCATAAATTCCGCCATTACCTTGGTGAAAATTCTCGGGGCCGTGGAAAGACCAAACGGCAACATCTGAAATTGGTAGTGACAGTCCTGTACTGCAAATCTCAGGAACGCCTGATGGGGAGGGAAAATCGGAACATAAAGGTACGCATCCTTTATGTCCAGGGACACCATCCAATCCCCTCCCTCCAGGCTGGCGATGACCACTCTGAGCGATTCCATTTTGAACTTGAACCTCTTCAAGTACAGGTTCAGGGATTTCAGATTTAAAATGGGTCTGACCGAACCGTCCGGTTTCAGTACCACAAACAGGGATGAATAATAACCCTCTCCTTGCTGGAGATGAGGTACTTCGACTATCACCTGTTGAATGTACAATTTGTGAATTGCAGCTAACACCAGCTCCCTCTCCGACGGGGAAGCCGACGAGGAGGCATGTCTTCGAATTCCAGTCTGTATCCCTGGAAAATAATCTCTATTGCCCAGGGATCCACCTGTGAGAAGACTAAGACGTGCCCCCACTTGATTTGACCCCCCCGGAAAGCCCCAGCGTCATGCGGTGGACTTTGCGGAAGTAGGGGAGGACTTCTGCTCTTGGGAACTAGCCGAGTGCAGCTTTTTTCCCTTGCCTTTACCTCTGGCAACACAGGACGATCCTCGTACCTTCTTGCTTTTATTGGAACGAAAGGACTGCATTTGATAATGTGGTACCTTCTTAGCATGCTGCTGGGGAACATAAGGTAAAAAAATTCGATTTACCGGCCGTAGCAGTGGAGACAAGGTCTGAGAGGCCTTCTCCAAACAACTCCTCCCCCTTGTAAGGCAATGACTCCATATGCCGCTTTGAGTCGCCGTCTCCCGTCCACTGTCGGGTCCACAAGAGTCGCCTAGCAGAAATAGACATAGCGTTTAATCTGGAGCTTAGTAAACAAATGTCTCTCTGAGCATCCCTCATATACAAGGCAGCATCTCTGATATGCTCAATGGTCATTAGAATGGTATCCCTATCTAAGGTGTCAAATTCCGTAGATAAGGAGTCTGCCCATGCCACGACAGCACTACAAACCCAGGCCGACACCATGGCCGGTCTAACGATAGTTCCTGAATGTGTGTAAATGTGCTTCATGGTAATTTCCTGCTTGCGATCAGCAGGATCCTTGAGGGAAGCAGTATCCGGAGAAGGCAGTGCCACCTTCTTGGATAAGCGTGTCAGTGCCTTGTCTACTTTAGGCGAAGATTCCCATCGTATCCTATCCTTCTGTGGAAAAGGATACGCCATAAAAATCCTTTTGGGAACATGTAGTCTCCTATCCGGAGACTCCCAAGCCTTTTCGCACAATTCGCTTAGCTCAAATGAGGACGGAAACGTGACCTCAGGCTTTTTCCCTTTATACATGTGAACCCTCGTGTCAGGGACAGGGGGTTCCTCAGTGATATGCAAAACCTCTTTTATGGCAATAATCATGTATCGAATACCCTTTGCTACCTTTGGCTGTAATTTTGCATCCTCATAGTCGACACTAGAGTCAGTATCTGTGTCGGTATCTGTGTCAGCGACCTGGGATATGGGGCGCTTTTGAGACCCTGAAGGTCCTGGCGCCACAGGGACAGGCACGGTCTGGCTACCTGACTGATCCCTAGCTTCAGCCTTGTCTAACCTTTTATGCAGGAGATTCGCATTTGCATTTAAGACATTCAGCATATCCACCCAGTCCGGTGTCGGCGTTGCCGACGGCGATCTGACATTCAAACATTCCCCCTCCACATTAAGCGAGCCTTCCTCGTCAAACATGTCGACACACACATACCGACACACTTCACACACACAGGGAAACTCTTTTCTGAAGACAGTATCCCCTGAAAGGCCCTTTGGAGAGACAGAGAGAGAGTATGCCAGCACACACCCCAGCGCAATGACCCTGGAGACCAACACAAAATGTTTTTCCCCCAGCAGCGCTGTATAATATCTTATCCGCCAATTATGTGCCCCCCCCCCCTCTCTTTTAAACACCCCTTCACCGTGTGTAAAGCAGGGGAGAGTCCGGGGAGCTTTCTCTCAGCGTTCTGTGGAGAGAAAAATGGCGCTGGTGAGTGCTGAGGGAGAAGCCCCGCCCCCTCGGCGGCGGGCTTCTGTCCCGCTCAAAGTTATTGAAAAATGGTGGGGGCTCTTTTATATACATGTACAGTGCACACCTGTACATGTATATTGTCTTTTGCCATAAGAGAGGTGTTATATTGCTGCCCAGGGCGCCCCCCCCCCCCCCCCTGCGCCCTGCACCCTTACAGTGACCGGAGTATGTGAGGTGTATGGGAGCAATGACGCACAGCTGCGGTGCTGTGCGCTACCTCAGTGAAGCTCTTAAGGCTTCTGCCGCCTGAGACGTCTTCTGACTTCGTTTCTTCTGGCTCTGTGAGGAGAACGGCGTCGTGGCTCTGGGGGTGGACGCCCAGTAAGAACCTGTGTTTTCACCCCCTCTGGAGCTAATGGTGTCCAGTAGCCGAGGAAGCAGAGCCTATAATTTAAGAAGGTCTGCCCCTCTCTCCTCAGTCCCTCGATGCAGGGAGCCTTTTACCAGCAGTGCTCCCTGTAAAAATGTAGAAAAAATCCAACAAAAATGCTTTCTAGGCAGAGAACTCAGGGGAGCTCCCTGTAGTGCACCCATCTCGCTCTGGGCACAGTGTAAAACTGAGGTCTGGAGGAGGGACATAGAGGGAGGAGCCAGTGCACACCCAGAACCCAAAGCTTTCTTAAAGTACCCTATCTCCTGCGGAGCCCGTCTATTCCCCATGGTCCTTACGGAGTCCCCAGCATCCTCTAGGACGTTAGAGAAAAAATATAATTTTTTTGTTTGTGCTGTACCACAGTGTACTGTACAATTTTTATTTTATATTCATGAGTACTGTGAAACTGCCAGTAAGACCACAGTTCAGTATATTTTCATACTCATACACATACTGGGGGTAATTCCAAGTTGATCGCAGCAGGAAATTTTTTAGCAGTTGGGCAAAACCATGGGGGTAATTCCAAGTTGATCGCAGCAGGATTTTTGATAGCAATTGGGCAAAACCATGTGCACTGCAGGGGAGGCAGATATAACATGTGCAGAAAGAGTTAGATTTGGGTGGGTTATTTTATTTCTGTGCAGGGTAAATACTGGCTGCTTTATTTTTACACTGCAAATTAGATTGCAGATTGAACACACCTCACCCAAATCGAACTCTCTCTGCACATGTTATATCTGCCTCCCCTACAGTGCACATGGTTTTGCCCAATTGCTAACAAAATCCTGCTGCGATCAACTTGGAATTACCCCCCATGTGCAGTGCAGGGGAGGCAGATATAACATGTGCAGAGAGAGATAGATTTGGGTGTGGTGAGTTAAATCTGCAATCTAAATTGCAGTGTAAAAGTAAAGCAGCCAGTATTTAACCTGCACAGAAACAAAATAACTAGAGATGAGCGCCTGAAATTTTTCGGGTTTTGTGTTTTGGTTTTGGGTTCGGTTCCGCGGCCGTGTTTTGGGTTCGAACGCGTTTTGGCAAAACCTCACCGAATTATTTTTGTCGGATTCGGGTGTGTTTTGGATTCGGGTGTTTTTTTCCAAAAACACTAAAAAACAGCTTAAATCATAGAATTTGGGGGTCATTTTGATCCCAAAGTATTATTAACCTCAAAAACCATAATTTACACTCATTTTCAGTCTATTCTGAATACCTCACACCTCACAATATTATTTTTAGTCCTAAAATTTGCACCGAGGTCGCTGTGTGAGTAAGATAAGCGACCCTAGTGGCCGACACAAACACCGGGCCCATCTAGGAGTGGCACTGCAGTGTCACGCAGGATGTCCCTTCCAAAAAACCCTCCCCAAACAGCACATGACGCAAAGAAAAAAAGAGGCGCAATGAGGTAGCTGTGTGAGTAAGATTAGCGACCCTAGTGGCCGACACAAACACCGGGCCCATCTAGGAGTGGCACTGCAGTGTCACGCAGGATGGCCCTTCCAAAAAACCCTCCCCAAACAGCACATGACGCAAAGAAAAAAAGAGGCGCAATGAGGTAGCTGACTGTGTGAGTAAGATTAGCGACCCTAGTGGCCGACACAAACACCGGGCCCATCTAGGAGTGGCACTGCAGTGTCACGCAGGATGGCCCTTCCAAAAAACCCTCCCCAAACAGCACATGACGCAAAGAAAAAAAGAGGCGCAATGAGGTAGCTGACTGTGTGAGTAAGATTAGCGACCCTAGTGGCCGACACAAACACCGGGCCCATCTAGGAGTGGCACTGCAGTGTCACGCAGGATGTCCCTTCCAAAAAACCCTCCCCAAACAGCACATGACGCAAAGAAAAAAAGAGGCGCAATGAGGTAGCTGTGTGAGTAAGATTAGCGACCCTAGTGGCCGACACAAACACCGGGCCCATCTAGGAGTGGCACTGCAGTGTCACGCAGGATGTCCCTTCCAAAAAACCCTCCCCAAACAGCACATGACGCAAAGAAAAAAAGAGGCGCAATGAGGTAGCTGACTGTGTGAGTAAGATTAGCGACCCTAGTGGCCGACACAAACACCGGGCCCATTTAGGAGTGGCACTGCAGTGTCACGCAGGATGTCCCTTCCAAAAAACCCTCCCCAATCAGCACATGATGCAAAGAAAAAGAAAAGAAAAAAGAGGTGCAAGATGGAATTATCCTTGGGCCCTCCCACCCACCCTTATGTTGTATAAACAAAACAGGACATGCACACTTTAACCAACCCATCATTTCAGTGACAGGGTCTGCCACACGACTGTGACTGATATGACGGGTTGGTTTGGACCCCCCCCAAAAAAGAAGCAATTAATCTCTCCTTGCACAAACTGGCTCTACAGAGGCAAGATGTCCACCTCATCTTCACCCTCCGATATATCACCGTGTACATCCCCCTCCTCACAGATTATCAATTCGTCCCCACTGGAATCCACCATCTCAGCTCCCTGTGTACTTTGTGGAGGCAATTGCTGCTGGTCAATGTCTCCGCGGAGGAATTGATTATAATTCATTTTAATGAACATCATCTTCTCCACATTTTCTGGATGTAACCTCGTACGCCGATTGCTGACAAGGTGAGCGGCGGCACTAAACACTCTTTCGGAGTACACACTTGTGGGAGGGCAACTTAGGTAGAATAAAGCCAGTTTGTGCAAGGGCCTCCAAATTGCCTCTTTTTCCTGCCAGTATAAGTACGGACTGTGTGACGTGCCTACTTGGATGCGGTCACTCATATAATCCTCCACCATTCTATCAATGTTGAGAGAATCATATGCAGTGACAGTAGACGACATGTCCGTAATCGTTGTCAGGTCCTTCAGTCCGGACCAGATGTCAGCATCAGCAGTCGCTCCAGACTGCCCTGCATCACCGCCAGCGGGTGGGCTCGGAATTCTGAGCCTTTTCCTCGCACCCCCAGTTGCGGGAGAATGTGAAGGAGGAGATGTTGACAGGTCGCGTTCCGCTTGACTTGACAATTTTGTCACCAGCAGGTATTTCAACCCCAGCAGACCTGTGTCTGCCGGAAAGAGAGATCCAAGGTAGGCTTTAAATCTAGGATCGAGCACGGTGGCCAAAATGTAGTGCTCTGATTTCAACAGATTGACCACCCGTGAATCCTTGTTAAGCGAATTAAGGGCTGCATCCACAAGTCCCACATGCCTAGCGGAATCGCTCCCTTTTAGCTCCTTCTTCAATGCCTCCAGCTTCTTCTGCAAAAGCCTGATGAGGGGAATGACCTGACTCAGGCTGGCAGTGTCTGAACTGACTTCACGTGTGGCAAGTTCAAAGGGCATCAGAACCTTGCACAACGTTGAAATCATTCTCCACTGCACTTGAGACAGGTGCATTCCATCTCCTATATCGTGCTCAATTGTATAGGCTTGAATGGCCTTTTGCTGCTCCTCCAACCTCTGAAGCATATAGAGGGTTGAATTCCACCTCGTTACCACTTCTTGCTTCAGATGATGGCAGGGCAGGTTCAGTAGTTTTTGGTGGTGCTCCAGTCTTCTGTACGTGGTGCCTGTACGCCGAAAGTGTCCCGCAATTTTTCTGGCCACCGACAGCATCTCTTGCACGCCCCTGTCGTTTTTTAAAAAATTCTGCACCACCAAATTCAAGGTATGTGCAAAACATGGGACGTGCTGGAATTTGCCCATATTTAATGCACACACAATATTGCTGGCGTTGTCCGATGCCACAAATCCACAGGAGAGTCCAATTGGGGTAAGCCATTCCGCGATGATCTTCCTCAGTTGCCGTAAGAGGTTTTCAGCTGTGTGCGTATTCTGGAAAGCGGTGATACAAAGCGTAGCCTGCCTAGGAAAGAGTTGGCGTTTGCGAGATGCTGCTACTGGTGCCGCCGCTGCTGTTCTTGCGGCGGGAGTCCATACATCTACCCAGTGGGCTGTCACAGTCATATAGTCCTGACCCTGCCCTGCTCCACTTGTCCACATGTCCGTGGTTAAGTGGACATTGGGTACAACTGCATTTTTTAGGAGACTGGTGAGTCTTTTTCTGACGTCCGTGTACATTCTCGGTATCGCCTGCCTAGAGAAGTGGAACCTAGATGGTATTTGGTAACGGGGGCACACTGCCTCAATAAATTGTCTAGTTCCCTGTGAACTAACGGCGGATACCGGACGCACGTCTAACACCAACATAGTTGTCAAGGACTCAGTTATCCGCTTTGCAGTAGGATGACTGCTGTGATATTTCATCTTCCTCGCAAAGGACTGTTGAACAGTCAATTGCTTACTGGAAGTAGTACAAGTGGGCTTACGACTTCCCCTCTGGGATGACCATCGACTCCCAGGGGCAACAACAGCAGCGCCAGCAGCAGTAGGCGTTACACGCATGGATGCATCGGAGGAATCCCAGGCAGGAGAGGACTCGTCAGACTTGCCAGTGACATGGCCTGCAGGACTATTGGCATTCCTGGGGAAGGAGGAAATTGACACTGAGGGAGTTGGTGGGGTGGTTTGCGTGAGCTTGGTTACAAGAGGAAGGGATTTACTGGTCAGTGGACTGCTTCCGCTGTCACCCAAAGTTTTTGAACTTGTCACTGACTTATTATGAATGCGCTGCAGGTGACGTATAAGGGAGGATGTTCCGAGGTGGTTAACGTCCTTACCCCTACTTATTACAGCTTGACAAAGGGAACACACGGCTTGACACCTGTTGTCCGCATTTCTGGTGAAATACCTCCACACCGAAGAGCTGATTTTTTAGGTATTTTCACCTGGCATGTCAACGGCCATATTCCTCCCACGGACAACAGGTGTCTCCCCGGGTGCCTGACTTAAACAAACCACCTCACCATCAGAATCCTCCTGGTCAATTTCCTCCCCAGCGCCAGCAACACCCATATCCTCCTCATCCTGGTGTACTTCAACACTGACATCTTCAATCTGACTATCAGGAACTGGACTGCGGGTGCTCCTTCCAGCACTTGCAGGGGGCGTGCAAATGGTGGAAGGCGCATGCTCTTCACGTCCAGTGTTGGGAAGGTCAGGCATCGCAACCGACACAATTGGACTCTCCTTGTGGATTTGGGATTTCAAAGAACGCACAGTTCTTTGCGGTGCTTTTGCCAGCTTGAGTCTTTTCAGTTTTCTAGCGAGAGGCTGAGTGCTTCCATCCTCATGTGAAGCTGAACCACTAGCCATGAACATAGGCCAGGGCCTCAGCCGTTCCTTGCCACTCCGTGTGGTAAATGGCATATTGGCAAGTTTACGCTTCTCCTCCGACAATTTTATTTTAGCTTTTGGAGTCCTTTTTTTACTGATATTTGGTGTTTTGGTTTTGACATGCTCTGTACTATGCCATTGGGCATCGGCCTTGGCAGACGACGTTGCTGGCATTTCATCGTCTCGGCCATGACTAGTGGCAGCAGCTTCAGCACGAGGTGGAAGTGGATCTTGATCTTTCCCTAATTTTGGAACCTCAACATTTTTGTTCTCCATATTTTAATAGGCACAACTAAAAGGCACCTCAGGTAAACAATGCAGATGGATGGATTGGATACTAGTATACAATTATGGACGGGCTGCCGAGTGCCGACACAGAGGTAGCCACAGCCGTGAACTACCGCACTGTACTGTGTCTGCTGCTAATATATAGACTGGTTGATAAAGAGATAGTATACTCGTAACTAGTATGTATGTATAAAGAAAGAAAAAAAAACCACGGTTAGGTCACTGGTATATACAATTATGGACGGGCTGCCGAGTGCCGACACAGAGGTAGCCACAGCCGTGAACTACCGCACTGTACTGTGTCTGCTGCTAATATATAGACTGGTTGATAAAGAGATAGTATACTCGTAACTAGTATGTATGTATAAAGAAAGAAAAAAAAACCACGGTTAGGTCACTGGTATATACAATTATGGACGGGCTGCGGAGTGCCGACACAGAGGTAGCCACAGCCGTGAACTACCGCACTGTACTGTGTCTGCTGCTAATATATAGACTGGTTGATAAAGAGATAGTATACTCGTAACTAGTATGTATGTATAAAGAAAGAAAAAAAAACCACGGTTAGGTGGTATATACATTTATGGACGGGCTGCCGAGTGCCGACACAGAGGTAGCCACAGCCGTGAACTACCGCACTGTACTGTGTCTGCTGCTAATATATAGACTGGTTGATAAAGAGATAGTATACTCGTAACTAGTATGTATGTATAAAGAAAGAAAAAAAAACCACGGTTAGGTCACTGGTATATACAATTATGGACGGGCTGCCGAGTGCCGACACAGAGGTAGCCACAGCCGTGAACTACCGCACTGTACACTGGTTGATAAAGAGATAGTAGTATACTCGTAACAACTAGTATGACGACGGTATAAAGAATGAAAAAAAAACCACGGTTAGGTGGTATATAATACAATTATGGTTGGACGGACTGCCTGCCGAGTGCCGACACAGAGGTAGCCACAGCCGTGAACTACCGCACTGTACACTGGTTGATAAAGAGATAGTAGTATACTCGTAACAACTAGTATGACGACGGTATAAAGAACGGAAAAAAAACCACGGTTAGGTGGTATATATTATAATACAATTATGGATGGACGGACTGCCTGCCGAGTTCCGACACAGAGGTAGCCACAGCCGTGAACTACCGCACTGTACACTGGTTGATAAAGAGATAGTAGTATACTCGTAACAACTAGTATGACGACGGTATAAAGAACGAAAAAAAAACCACGGTTAGGTGGTATATATTATAATACAATTATGGATGGACGGACTGCCTGCCGAGTTCCGACACAGAGGTAGCCACAGCCGTGAACTACCGCACTGTACACTGGTTGATAAAGAGATAGTAGTATACTCGTAACAACTAGTATGACTATGACGACGGTATAAAGAAAGAAAAAAAAAACCACGGTTAGGTGGTATATAATACAATTATGGATGGACGGACTGCCTGCCGAGTGCCGACACAGAGGTAGCCACAGCCGTGAACTACCGCACTGTACTGTGTCTGCTGCTAATATAGACTGGTTGATAAAGAGATAGTATACAATACTACTAATATACTGGTGGTCAGGCACTGGTCACCACTAGTCACACTGGCAGTGGCACTCCTGCAGCAAAAGTGTGCACTGTTTAATTTTAATATAATATTATTTATCATGTACTCCTGGCTCCTGCTATAACAACCTGCAGTGCTCCCCAGTCTCCCCCACAATTATAAGCTTTATATACAATACATTGATGTGCAGCACACTGGGCTGAGCAGTGCACACAGACTGAGTCACTGTGTGACTGTGTATCGTTTTTTTCAGGCAGAGAACGGATATATTAAATAAAACAAACAACTGCACTGTCTCTGGTGGTCACTGGTCACTGTGGTCGTCAGTCACTAAACTCTGTCTGCACTCTGCACTCTCTTCTAATCTACAGTATCACAGCAATCTCTCTCTCTCTCTCTCTTCTAAATCTAATCTAAATGGAGAGGACGCCAGCCACGTCCTCTCCCTATCAATCTCAATGCACGTGTGAAAATGGCGGCGACGCGCGGCTCCTTATATAGAATCCGAGTCTCGCGAGAATCCGACAGCGTCATGATGACGTTCGGGCGCGCTCGGGTTAACCGAGCAAGGCGGGAAGATCCGAGTCGCTCGGACCCGTGAAAAAAAAAGTGAAGTTCGTGCGGGTTCGGATTCAAAGAAACCGAACCCGCTCATCTCTAAAAATAACCCACCCAAATCTAACTCTCTCTGCAAATGTTATATCAGCCCCCCCTGCAGTGCACATGGTTTTGCCCAACTGCTAAAACATTTCCTGCTGCGATCAACTTGGAATTACCCCCACTGTGCGAAACTGTGCTTGAAGGTGGTACCACAGTAATAATTTTCATACTCATACACGTATTGTTTGACATTATTAATTCAATTAAACCACAGTGTTTGATTACTATTTCTGACTCATACACGTATTGTGCAACACTGTCTGTGAAATTAAACCGTAGTGTTTGATTACTATTTCTGACTCATACAAGTATTGTGCGACACTGTTGGTAAAATTAAACTGTAGTGTTTGATTACTATTTCTGACTCATACACGTATTGTGCGACACTGTTGGTAAAATTAAACTGTAGTGTTTGATTACTATTTCTGACTCATACACATATTGTACGACACTGTGGGTGAAGGTGGTACCACAGTAATATAGTTTCATACTCATACACGTATTGTGCAACACTGTTAGTATACAAACTCGTGGTGTGTGCTGTACCCCACTTCGTTCGTGTTTGATGATA
Source organism: Pseudophryne corroboree (assembly GCF_028390025.1). Classification (NCBI taxonomy): domain Eukaryota; kingdom Metazoa; phylum Chordata; class Amphibia; order Anura; family Myobatrachidae; genus Pseudophryne; species Pseudophryne corroboree. The sequence continues at coordinate 731,986,166 of NC_086447.1, forward strand.
CTTGATAGATATGGAGGACGGACAATTGAGAGGATAGCAGGAAGCATATAATAGTGCTGCAGTTGCTGTCACCAGTCATGACAATACAAGTCCGTAAACTTCATCTACTAAGGCCAATGCCCAAGGGCATAGAGGGTTTAAGTCAGGGCATATAAAATCAAAGAAGCAATAAAATTTTACAGTGGTAAAGAGAAAAACATGAAAGGGAAATTTAGCTGTAGAGAAACATAAAATTGTCAATATGCCATTCACCACACAAAGTGGCAACGAAGACTCAGGCCTTGACCTTTATAAGGGGTGGTTCTGCAGCTGTCAGTGAGGCATCTGCTTCTCATGACGATATAAGAACTTTTCACTCAGAGTCTAGAAAAGGTGTAAAAAAATGAAAACAACTAAAGCAGTAGAACAAACTGTGCATTAGAACCATCACACATTCCCATTTAGGGGTGTCCATGTTAGCTATACGTGAGTCTGACATTTCTCACACTGTCCTCATAGAGAAGCTTCTTTCACCTCCTTCCACCATTTCTGCACCATCTGCACATGTGGGGAGCAGTACATGTAAAGATGGCAATGAGGGCATTATATAATTGAGGATTCATGTGTGGAAGTGGAACAGGATGAGGGGATATGTGTATATTTAATACTACTATCTGACACTGAGGATGTTGATGACTTTGTGTGTGTAAGTCAGCCACCAGTGGCTTCAGTTCTTGCCCGTGATAAAAAGAAAGCCATTGTGATGCCTGGGCGTAGGACCAAAAAACAAACACCTCTTGGGTATGGACTTATTTTTCCACAAATCCTGACAACAATTGTGAAGGTATCTGCTCCATTTCTGAGGCCAAAGTTAAACACAGAAACATAGAATTTGACAGCAGATAATAACCACTTGGACCATCTAGTCTGCCCCTTTTTTATCCTTTAGGTAATCTCAACCCTTTTTGAACCTTAGTTCTTTGTAAGGAAACGTATAATTATAAGGTAGTAGAGCTAGGCACATTAGCCATCTAAGCAACTCCTCCATGCTACGCCATTTGTGATGAATGATTGAAATGTATTTTACAAGATTATAATGTAATTAACACCCTCATCATCAACCTCATTAATGATCGGCGGTAACTGAATTGGATTGTTACACTGTGCATGTCCTTTATAATATCCAACATACTGTAAAGGTGGGAGGAAGGGCCCAAGGACAATTCCATCTCGCACCACTTTTAATTTCTGCACTGCTGTGTGGTGGTGTTTCATAGATGTGCTATAAACTGGCGTATGTTTGTGCCGCTGCTCTGTCGGTTAACAACAAACCAGTTCGCTGCAGCCTTTGGCCTAAAAAGGATGAAAACAATATTGTGAGCTGTGAGGTGGTCAAAATCTACTGGAAATGAGTGGAAATGAATGTCAGTGAGGTTAATAATACTGTAAGGAAAAAAAACCCAGACCAAACATTTGTGATTTTAGCTGTTTTTATGATTTAAAAAAAAATACAGATCCAAAACCAAAATCCACAAGGGCAGTTGGGGCAAAACCAATACAGATCAAAAAAAATTCTGCAGGCGCACATCTCTAATAGTAACAGGGTCAGGGGAACAGGTACTATCTCCTGGGGTAGATAGCAGTGTGCAGCAACTGAGAGATCACACAAATCGGTTGGTTTGGTGCAACTGGCCTCAGCCAGTTTTACTGTGCAAAAAAACTGAAACAAACATAAAAATAAATACCTTGCCACCCGGCGCTAAGTATACCATAGGCGTTTTCTATCATGGGTGCACTGTGTGCGGTGCACATGGGTCCCTTGGTTGGTATCCGGTCTTTAGATTGACCACACTTAGTTCGACAGTCATTAGCTTGACCACTATTGGTCAACATGCATTAGGTCGACATGGTCTATAGGTCAACATGATCAGTATGTCGACATGGCAAAGTTTTCCTTTTTTCTTTCCGTTTTTAAATTTTTTCTTATGTTTGATCCACGTGGACTACGATTGGGAATACTAACCTGTGCCGAGCGCAGCGGTAGCAGATCGAGACACCTTGCCTAAAGCATGGTGAGCGAAGCGAGCCATGCGAGGGGACACGGTGCACTAACTGGGGTTCCCGGTCACTTTTCGAAGAAAACTACACCAAAACAAATGAGAAAACTCATGTTGATCTTTTTCCATGTCTAACTTTTCCGTGTTGACCTCATGACTGTGTTGACCTATTTCAGGTGTCAACCTACTGTCGACAAATAGTGGTCGACCTAATGACTAGTTAGGGTCGACCCAATGAACCACACCCCCTTGGTCCAGGGGGCCCGGTGCACTAATTGGGGTTCCCGGTCACTTTACGAAGAAAACGACACCAAGAAAAAATTGAAAAAACTCATGTTGACCATTTTCCATGTCTATCTTTTCCGTGTTGACCTCATGACTATGTCGAGCTACTTCATGTGTCGACCTACTCACTGTCGACCAACAGTGGTCGACCTAATGACTAGTTAGGATCGACCCAATGAACCACACCCCCTTGGTCCAGGGGGCCCACACCGCACACATTGCACACATACTGTTTTAATACTCACCTTTCCGGGGTTCCGCAATGGACAGTGCAGCCGCACCAGCCACGGCATAAAAATGCTCCCAAAATGGCCCCCACACATGCGCAGTAGATAATTTGTCTCCGGACCATGGCGGTTGCCATGTTTCCGGAGACCTGCGCATGCGCAGAAGACACTGGCATAGTGCCGGAGCCTACAGCACACCCCCTACTCTTTTAAAACGCCCCTGAACTATACACATGATAATCCTAACTCACTTAAAAAAAAATTACAAGAAATTTTTACTAGGCACAGCTCACTGATTTTCAATAACAGCTTTTCTCTTATAGAAACTCCATAGTTCTCCTTTTGCCCAGGCAGTTCAAGAGAGAGCTGATCAGACTGACAACTTTTTAACACACCTATACAGCTGATAGAGTATGCAGTCAAAATACCGCCCATCGGCATCCCGAGAGGGGTACTACTATACCGCCACTAGAATACCGGTGAAGTAGGTGATTACCCCTCTGTGGGTGTCCACGACACCCATAGAAGGAGAATAGAACCTGTGGCGAGCAAAGCTCACCACCAAGCCTGCAAGGGGCTTTGTCTCGCTCACCCCCTGCCACCGTTCAGGTGCACGTGATGCCGATGTCAGTATACTGACATTCCACATCAAGTGCGCCGGCATCCCATAAAAATCTCGCTGGTAGCCCTAATTAAACAATGTAATATAGATAACAGGGCTTAAAAACTTATTTAGCAGACAGATGTAATAATATTAAAATACACAATTTATTAAAACAATAATTATACTAATGCATGCATTTATCAAACATAATCAACTTCTCTGGTAAATGGTATTATAGGTATCACTTGGACATGGGTAGTTCTTAAATCCCAAGTTATGATGGACACTGCACATAAATCACCAACTTTTAAAATGGGACTATTGTCTATTAAATGAATAGATACCAATCCTGTGGGGTTAGTTTGGGCATTCCTAATTAACGATGGTCCAAGATGGCAATGGAGGCCAACGCACAAGGTGGAATCGCCTTTATTTGCCCATTACTGTGTTGTTGTTTTTTTACTGGTGGTCCCAAATGGCTTCCAGAGTCCACAGTTATTTGTCTTGGTACAGCTTTAGGCAGTGTCAAAAGTCTGGTTTCTGACGCGTTTCGCTGTATTATTAAAGGTCATTTCTTTATATAGGGCTCTTAATTATGGACACATATTACACCTGTTTGCTATCACAACATGATCTACTATGTGTGTTATTAAACACTTATCCAATATATGTAGTGTATAGGGAGGCAAACCCATCATTTATTAAGAATATTTTATCATAAAAATGAGGATTATATTTATAGAAAAAGTAATAAATCTCTTAATCTTATTATAAATGTCGGCTCCCGATCACATGACCATATTCATAGGGAAGCACAAGCAATCTAGACTTCTTTTCAGATGGGGAATTCCTATAATATGTATCCCTTATGGATGTACAGCCAGGGCTGTTTCTAGCATGGCCTTACTAAAATGGGCGTGGTCTAGATAAAATGGGCGTGGTCTTGTCTGAAAACACTACCTTACACCCCAGTTTTTGACCCTGCACCAACAGATCACGGCCACCACAGACAACAAAGAATAAATTCCACCATTTTAAGCCCCACACAGTAATGCCCACTGCACCATATTATGCCACACACCACAATGTCGTTGATACATTATGTCCTACAGTAAAGCTTTTAATTACTTTTAAATTACGTGCTCGTTGCCAAGGGTTTCACGCGCTGGGTGTCATGCTGGTTGCCAGGGGTTTCATGCTCTGGGATCCATACTGGTTGCCAGGGGTTTCATGCTCTGGGCTGTGTAATGCTAGTTGCCAGGGCTGTGTAATGCTAGCTGCCAGGGCTGTGTAATGCTAGTTGCAAGGGCTGTGTAGTACTAGTTGCCAGGGCTGTGTAGTGCTCATTGTCAGGGGTGTTTACAGCGCCTGTCAGCCACCAGCCCGCCACCATCTCCCCCTTCCTTCTCCTCCCGCCAGCCAGTTGCTCCTGAGTCCTAGTACGAGTTTCGTGTAATGACGTGTTTGCGTCGTGACTTCACGACGCAAATGCGTCATTATGCAAAACTCCTCCCCTGAGTGAAGTAGTAATGATGAGGAGGGGGAACACCAGGAGCCTTCAAAAGTGCCGCCTCACCCATCGCAAAAAATGGCACCATGTACAGCCTTCGTGTTGTAGTGTTTGGTGAAGCCCAGGATAGATTATCTATGCAGCAGTCACGTGACACAGTTGTCATCTTTCCTGGCCAGCCCAAATTTGCTATAGCTGACAAATCGATGGGTACATTACAAATGGCAGACACATTTTTGTTTTTATATCTTAAATAAAGTGCACATTTCACTGAACAAAGACAATCTGGTCAAAAACCGATTAATTTAATTTTCAAATGTACATATATTGACAGAAAAAGACTTTGGCCCCATTATACCATAACAAGTGGGAATGTACACTGCTCAAAAAAATAAAGGGATCACTAAAATAACACATCCTAGATCTGAATGAATGAAATATTCTTATTAAATACTTTGTTCTTTTCATAGTTGAATGTGCTCATGTGGCTGGAGTGTGTCAGCAGTTCCTGCAAGACGAAGGCATTGATGCTATAGACTGGCCCGCCCGTTCCCCAGACCTGAATCCAATTGAGCACATCTGGGACATCATGTCTCGCTCCATCCACCAATGCTACGTTGCACCACAGACTGTCCAGGAGTTGGCGGATGCTTTAGTCCAGGTCTGGGAGGAGATCCCCCAGGAGACCATCCGCCACCTCATCAGGATTGTAGGGAGGTCATACAGTCACGTGGAGGCCACACACACTACTGAGCCTCATTTTGACTTGTTTTAAGGACATTACATCAAAGTTGGATCAGCCTGTAGTGTGTTTTTCCACTTTAATTTTGAGGGTGACTCCGCATCCAGACCTCCATGGGTTAATAAATTTGATTTCCATTGATCATTTTTGTGTGATTTTGTTGTCAGCACATTCAACTATGTAAAGAACAAAGTATTTAATAAGAATATTTCATTCATTCAGATCTAGGATGTGTTATTTTAGTGTTCCCTTTATTTTTTTTAGCAGTGTATATAATAATAGTGATAACACACAGCATATTATTATTTATCCTTAATAAGATGCAACATTTTCCTGTCAAAGGAACTCCATTGCTTCATTAAGCCCATGAGGGTGGAAACAACTCATTTTAAAGATCTAATAGATTTTTTTGTCTCTGCAGTCTATTGAATATGTCCCATACTCTCTTTGTTACTGGCATATGTCCTAAACAAGTGAATTTTAGCGTGCTTGGAACACCCTGGTGACATTGATACACTATGATCCAATTTCTTATTTATAATGTTTCTGCTATGTTCCAAGAAGCGCAGTTTTATCCTTCATGTAGTTCTTCCTATATAAAATAGATTACATTGACATTGTACTAAATATATCACCCAGCTTGTCTCACAGTTCATGAAATTTTTTATAGAATAATTTGTCCTAATTAGCCTTCTGTGAGACTAAAAGCCCAAAGACCCGAACTGGGCCTAAATGGATGGAGAACCCGCCCTCTTGTCTCACATCCAAAACCCGGATCCCTTTCCTGCTTTTAGTAAAGCCACATAGGTAAGAAAGAGGGGTGTGGTTCATCAAATCGACAGTGTCTAGGTCGACATTGTTTAGGTCGACCACTATAGGTCGACAGTCACTAGGTCGACATGGATGGAAGGTCGACATGTGCTAGGTCGACAGGTCTAAAGGTCGACATGAGGATTTATTTATTTTTTGTGTCGTTTTCTTCATAGAGTGACCGGGATCCCAAATTAGTGCACCGCGTCCCCTCGCATGGCTCGCTTCGATCGCCATGCTTCGGGCATGGTGCCTTCGCTCCGCTACCGCTTCGCTCGGCACACTTTACCGTTCCAATCGTAGTCCACGTGGATCGTTAAGTATGAAAAAAATAAAAAAAATAAAAAAATGTGAAAAACTCATGTCGACCTTTAGACCTGTCGACCTAGCACATGTCGACCTGGAAACCCTGTCGACCTTCCATCCATGTCGACCTATAGTGGTCGACCTAAACATTGTCGACCTAGACACTGTCGATCTTCAGACCGGATCCCAAGAAAGAGACCTGGGACACATATAGGGGGTAATTCCAAGTTGATCGCAGCAGGATCTTTGTTAGCAATTGGGCAAAACCATGTGCACTGCAGGGGAGGCAGATATAACATGTGCAGAGAGAGTTAGATTTGGGTGGGTTATTTTGTTTCTGTGCAGGGTAAATACTGGCTGCTTTATTTTTACACTGCAATTTAGATTCAGAATCAGATTGCAGATTGAACACACCACACCCAAATCTAACTCTCTCTGCACATGTTATATCTGCCTCCCCTGCAGTGCACATGGTTTTGCCCAACTGCTAAAAAAATTCCTGCTGCGATCAACTTGGAATTACCCCCATACCTGCCTTCCACCACTAATACGGTGATCTTGTCACTAACATATATTTCTGCTGCGGGGTACACTGGGCTCCACAAGTCTGGACAATGGGGTGTAGAGTAGGATCTAGATCCGAGGCACCAACAGGCTCAAAGTTTTGACCTTCTTCCCAAGATGCATAGCGCCGCCTCCTATATCACCCCCGCCTCCCAGCACAGGAGCTCAGTTTGTCAGTTGGTGCTGCAGTAAGCAGGCACTTAACAGAGGGGCTGCTCCAAGCAGCCCTGAGAAAAGCTTTTTATGAGGTAAAAAGTGAAGACTTCAAGGGCAGCAGCGGTGGTAAATGTTTTGTGACATTCTCTGCTGCAGCTCCAGCTCTCCCCAGCGGCGCTGTACACTCCCGAGCCCTGGTTGCTGGGTACCTACAGCGGAGGCTTCGGTTTTCTTCATGTTAGACACACACGGCTGGGGCTCTCCAGGATCGCGTGGCCGCGCTTCGGGAGGTGGTAAGTGGGTCCCGCTCGTGGGACCCGGTCTTTATCGCGATCCGGCACGGTCAGTGGGAGGCGGGCCGCGCACGCTGGCGGTGGACACTGTGGATACAGGCGATCCCACTAGATCACCAGGGCATGGGCGCAGGTCAGGTTTTCTCTTAAAACCGATTTTAATATCGCCCACAGTACCCGGTGGTTTTGCCAGCAAGGGGGATAAGGCTTAGACCTAAAGCCCCTCCCCCAGCCCCAGGGCGCCATTTCCAGCAAGTGTTCCCGCCCTGGAGCTGCATCTCTGTCTTTTCCTCACTCCCAGTCAGTGTCTGTGGCGCCATTACTCCTCAGCTCACTGTTCCTGGGAATGCTTGGGCAAATCCTCCTAGGTAAAGCCGCCTGGTTGTCAGCGCTGTGCCTTTACATGACACTTAAGTATTCTACCTGCCTTTTTAGTCAGTGTTAGTAAGAAATAGTGCATTTAGTCAGGGGTTTATAGTACAATTACCCTGTGATATACATCCAGTTTCTTATTGTGTAGTGTTATATCTACTGTTATATAGCTGTGTAAGCTAGTCCAGTGCAGTATTATTGTCAGTAAAATAACTAGAGATGAGCGGGTTCGGTTTCTTTGAATCCGAACCCGCACGAACTTCACTTTTTTTTTCACGGGTCCGAGCGACTCGGATCTTCCCGCCTTGCTCGGTTAACCCGAGCGCGCCCGAACGTCATCATGACGCTGTCGGATTCTCGCGAGACTCGGATTCTATATAAGGAGCCGCGCGTCGCCGCCATTTTCACACGTGCATTGAGATTGATAGGGAGAGGACGTGGCTGGCGTCCTCTCCATTAGAATAGATTAGAAGAGAGAGAGAGAGAGAGAGATTGTGCAGACAGAGTTTACCACAGTGACCAGTGCAGTTGTTGTTAAGTTAACTTTTATTTAATATATCCGTTCTCTGCTATATCCGTTCTCTGCCTGAAAAAAACGATACACAGCAGTCACACAGTGTGACTCAGTCTGTGTGCACTCAGCTCAGCCCAGTGTGCTGCACATCAATGTATAAAAGCTTATAATAATTGTGGGGGAGACTGGGGAGCACTGCAGGTTGTTATAGCAGGAGCCAGGAGTACATAATATTATATTAATTTAAAATTAAACAGTGCACACTTTTGCTGCAGGAGTGCCACTGCCAGTGTGACTAGTGGTGACCAGTGCCTGACCACCAGTATAGTAGTATATTGTTGTATACTATCTCTTTATCAACCAGTCTATATTAGCAGCAGACACAGTACAGTGCGGTAGTTCACGGCTGTGGCTACCTCTGTGTCGGCAGTCGGCACTCGGCAGGCAGTCCGTCCATCCATAATTGTATAATTATATACCACCTAACCGTGGTATTTTTTTTTCTTTCTTTATACCGTCGTCATAGTCATACTAGTTGTTACGAGTATACTACTATCTCTTTATCAACCAGTGTACAGTGCGGTAGTTCACGGCTGTGGCTACCTCTGTGTCGGCAGTCGGCAGGCAGTCCGTCCATCCATAATTGTATTATTATAATATATACCACCTAACCGTGGTTTTTTTTTCATTCTTTATACCGTCATAGTGTCATACTAGTTGTTACGAGTATACTACTATCTCTTTATCAACCAGTGTACAGTGCGGTAGTTCACGGCTGTGGCTACCTCTGTGTCGGCAGTCGGCAGGCAGTCCATCCATCCATAATTGTATTATAATATATACCACCTAACCGTGGTTTTTTTTTCATTCTTTATACCGTCATAGTGTCATACTAGTTGTTACGAGTATACTACTATCTCTTTATCAACCAGTGTACAGTGCGGTAGTTCACGGCTGTGGCTACCTCTGTGTCGGCAGTCGGCAGGCAGTCCGTCCATCCATAATTGTATTATAATATATACCACCTAACCGTGGTTTTTTTTTCATTCTTTATACCGTCATAGTCAGTCATACTAGTTGTTACGAGTATACTACTATCTCTTTATCAACCAGTGTACAGTGCGGTAGTTCACGGCTGTGGCTACCTCTGTGTCGGCACTCGGCAGGCAGTCCGTCCATCCATAATTGTATTATAATATATACCACCTAACCGTGGTTTTTTTTTCATTCTTTATACCGTCATAGTGTCATACTAGTTGTTACGAGTATACTACTATCTCTTTATCAACCAGTGTACAGTGCGGTAGTTCACGGCTGTGGCTACCTCTGTGTCGGCAGTCGGCAGGCAGTCCGTCCATCCATAATTGTATTATAATATATACCACCTAACCGTGGTTTTTTTTTCATTCTTTATACCGTCATAGTCAGTCATACTAGTTGTTACGAGTATACTACTATCTCTTTATCAACCAGTGTACAGTGCGGTAGTTCACGGCTGTGGCTACCTCTGTGTCGGAACTCGGCAGGCAGTCCGTCCATCCATAATTGTATTACAATATATACCACCTAACCGTGGTTTTTTTTTCATTCTTTATACCGTCATAGTCAGTCATACTAGTTGTTACGAGTATACTACTATCTCTTTATCAACCAGTGTACAGTGCGGTAGTTCACGGCTGTGGCTACCTCTGTGTCGGCACTCGGCAGGCAGTCCGTCCATCCATAATTGTATTACAATATATACCACCTAACCGTGGTTTTTTTATACCACCTAACCGTGGCAGTCCGTCCATAATTGTATACTAGTATCCAATCCATCCATCTCCATTGTTTACCTGAGGTGCCTTTTAGTTCTGCCTATAAAATATGGAGAACAAAAAAGTTGAGGTTCCAAAATTAGGGAAAGATCAAGATCCACTTCCACCTCGTGCTGAAGCTGCTGCCACTAGTCATGGCCGAGACGATGAAATGCCAGCAACGTCGTCTGCCAAGGCCGATGCCCAATGTCATAGTACAGAGCATGTCAAATCCAAAACACCAAATATCAGAAAAAAAAGGACTCCAAAACCTAAAATAAAATTGTCGGAGGAGAAGCGTAAACTTGCCAATATGCCATTTACCACACGGAGTGGCAAGGAACGGCTGAGGCCCTGGCCTATGTTCATGGCTAGTGGTTCAGCTTCACATGAGGATGGAAGCACTCAGCCTCTCGCTAGAAAACTGAAAAGACTCAAGCTGGCAAAAGCACCGCAAAGAACTGTGCGTTCTTTGAAATCCCAAATCCACAAGGAGAGTCCAATTGTGTCGTTTGCGATGCCTGACCTTCCCAACACTGGACGTGAAGAGCATGCGCCTTCCACTATTTGCATGCCCCCTGCAAGTGCTGGAAGGAGCACCCGCAGTCCAGTTCCTGATAGTCAGATTGAAGATGTCAGTGTTGAAGTACACCAGGATGAGGAGGATATGGGTGTTGCTGGCGCTGGGGAGGAAATTGACCAGAAGGATTCTGATGGTGAGGTGGTTTGTTTAAGTCAGGCACCCGGGGAGACACCTGTTGTCCGTGGGAGGAATATGGCCGTTGACATGCCAGGTGAAAATACCAAAAAAATCAGCTCTTCGGTGTGGAGGTATTTCACCAGAAATGCGGACAACAGGTGTCAAGCCGTGTGTTCCCTTTGTCAAGCTGTAATAAGTAGGGGTAAGGACGTTAACCACCTCGGAACATCCTCCCTTATACGTCACCTGCAGCGCATTCATAATAAGTCAGTGACAAGTTCAAAAACTTTGGGTGACAGCGGAAGCAGTCCACTGACCAGTAAATCCCTTCCTCTTGTAACCAAGCTCACGCAAACCACCCCACCAACTCCCTCAGTGTCAATTTCCTCCTTCCCCAGGAATGCCAATAGTCCTGCAGGCCATGTCACTGGCAAGTCTGACGAGTCCTCTCCTGCCTGGGATTCCTCCGATGCATCCTTGCGTGTAACGCCTACTGCTGCTGGCGCTGCTGTTGTTGCCGCTGGGAGTCGATGGTCATCCCAGAGGGGAAGTCGTAAGCCCACTTGTACTACTTCCAGTAAGCAATTGACTGTTCAACAGTCCTTTGCGAGGAAGATGAAATATCACAGCAGTCATCCTACTGCAAAGCGGATAACTGAGGCCTTGGCATCCTGGGTGGTGAGAAACGTGGTTCCGGTATCCATCATTACTGCAGAGCCAACTAGAGACTTGTTGGAGGTACTGTGTCCCCGGTACCAAATACCATCTAGGTTCCATTTCTCTAGGCAGGCGATACCGAAAATGTACACAGACCTCAGAAAAAGAGTCACCAGTGTCCTAAAAAATGCAGCTGTACCCAATGTCCACTTAACCACGGACATGTGGACAAGTGGAGCAGGGCAGGGTCAGGACTATATGACTGTGACAGCCCACTGGGTAGATGTATGGACTCCCGCCGCAAGAACAGCAGCGGCGGCACCAGTAGCAGCATCTCGCAAACGCCAACTCTTTCCTAGGCAGGCTACGCTTTGTATCACCGCTTTCCAGAATACGCACACAGCTGAAAACCTCTTACGGCAACTGAGGAAGATCATCGCGGAATGGCTTACCCCAATTGGACTCTCCTGTGGATTTGTGGCATCGGACAACGCCAGCAATATTGTGTGTGCATTAAATCTGGGCCAATTCCAGCACGTCCCATGTTTTGCACATACCTTGAATTTGGTGGTGCAGAATTTTTTAAAAAACGACAGGGGCGTGCAAGAGATGCTGTCGGTGGCCAGAAGAATTGCGGGACACTTTCGGCGTACAGGCACCACGTACAGAAAACTGGAGCACCACCAAAAACTACTGAACCTGCCCTGCCATCATCTGAAGCAAGAAGTAGTAACGAGGTGGAATTCAACCCTCTATATGCTTCAGAGGTTGGAGGAGCAGCAAAAGGCCATTCAAGCCTATACAATTGAGCACGATATAGTAGGTGGAATGCACCTGTCTCAAGTGCAGTGGAGAATGATTTCAACGTTGTGCAAGGTTCTGATGCCCTTTGAACTTGCCACACGTGAAGTCAGTTCAGACACTGCCAGCCTGAGTCAGGTCATTCCCCTCATCAGGCTTTTGCAGAAGAAGCTGGAGGCATTGAAGGAGGAGCTAACACGGAGCGATTCCGCTAGGCATGTGGGACTTGTGGATGCAGCCCTTAATTCGCTTAACAAGGATTCACGGGTGGTCAATCTGTTGAAATCAGAGCACTACATTTTGGCCACCGTGCTCGATCCTAGATTTAAAGCCTACCTTGGATCTCTCTTTCCGGCAGACACAGGTCTGCTGGGGTTGAAAGACCTGCTGGTGACAAAATTGTCAAGTCAAGCGGAACGCGACCTGTCAACATCTCCTCCTTCACATTCTCCCGCAACTGGGGGTGCGAGGAAAAGGCTCAGAATTCCGAGCCCACCCGCTGGCGGTGATGCAGGGCAGTCTGGAGCGACTGCTGATGCTGACATCTGGTCCGGACTGAAGGACCTGACAACGATTACGGACATGTCGTCTACTGTCACTGCATATGATTCTCTCAACATTGATAGAATGGTGGAGGATTATATGAGTGACCGCATCCAAGTAGGCACGTCACACAGTCCGTACTTATACTGGCAGGAAAAAGAGGCAATTTGGAGGCCCTTGCACAAACTGGCTTTATTCTACCTAAGTTGCCCTCCCACAAGTGTGTACTCCGAAAGAGTGTTTAGTGCCGCCGCTCACCTTGTCAGCAATCGGCGTACGAGGTTACATCCAGAAAATGTGGAGAAGATGATGTTCATTAAAATGAATTATAATCAATTCCTCCGCGGAGACATTGACCAGCAGCAATTGCCTCCACAAAGTACACAGGGAGCTGAGATGGTGGATTCCAGTGGGGACGAATTGATAATCTGTGAGGAGGGGGATGTACACGGTGATATATCGGAGGGTGAAGATGAGGTGGACATCTTGCCTCTGTAGAGCCAGTTTGTGCAAGGAGAGATTAATTGCTTCTTTTTTGGGGGGGGTCCAAACCAACCCGTCATATCAGTCACAGTCGTGTGGCAGACCCTGTCACTGAAATGATGGGTTGGTTAAAGTGTGCATGTCCTGTTTTGTTTATACAACATAAGGGTGGGTGGGAGGGCCCAAGGATAATTCCATCTTGCACCTCTTTTTTCTTTTCTTTTTCTTTGCATCATGTGCTGATTGGGGAGGGTTTTTTGGAAGGGACATCCTGCGTGACACTGCAGTGCCACTCCTAGATGGGCCCGGTGTTTGTGTCGGCCACTAGGGTCGCTAATCTTACTCACACAGCTACCTCATTGCGCCTCTTTTTTTCTTTGCGTCATGTGCTGTTTGGGGAGGGTTTTTTGGAAGGGACATCCTGCGTGACACTGCAGTGCCACTCCTAGATGTGCCCGGTGTTTGTGTCGGCCACTAGGGTCGCTAATCTTACTCACACAGTCAGCTACCTCATTGCGCCTCTTTTTTTCTTTGCGTCATGTGCTGTTTGGGGAGGGTTTTTTGGAAGGGCCATCCTGCGTGACACTGCAGTGCCACTCCTAGATGGGCCCGGTGTTTGTGTCGGCCACTAGGGTCGCTAATCTTACTCACACAGCTACCTCATTGCGCCTCTTTTTTTCTTTGCGTCATGTGCTGTTTGGGGAGGGTTTTTTGGAAGGGACATCCTGCGTGACACTGCAGTGCCACTCCTAGATGGGCCCGGTGTTTGTGTCGGCCACTAGGGTCGCTTATCTTACTCACACAGCGACCTCGGTGCAAATTTTAGGACTAAAAATAATATTGTGAGGTGTGAGGTATTCAGAATAGACTGAAAATGAGTGTAAATTATGGTTTTTGAGGTTAATAATACTTTGGGATCAAAATGACCCCCAAATTCTATGATTTAAGCTGTTTTTTAGTGTTTTTGGAAAAAAACACCCGAATCCAAAACACACCCGAATCCGACAAAAATAATTCGGTGAGGTTTTGCCAAAACGCGTTCGAACCCAAAACACGGCCGCGGAACCGAACCCAAAACCAAAACACAAAACCCGAAAAATTTCAGGCGCTCATCTCTAAAAATAACCTCTGCATTGTACAAACTGTGACTATTTGTGTGTGCATTGATAGCTGAGTGGTATCCATCTCGTGTCTTTCACTCAACTTGCTATCCCTATATTCTATAACCTGAGGGGGCTTGGTGCGTCAGGTGTTATTTAATATAGGATTTTCACAAAGATATACTGTATTACGTATTTTTCTCTGTGATTTGGTCACCATATCTCTCCTTTACCTCTGCTGGTTCTGACTACACTGCGCAGGGGTTTGGGTTTAGGGATATAGTGCTGCTAATAATTGTACTGTGTTACCTCATACTGCAAGTTATATCATGTCTGCTTCTGAGGGTAACGGTTCTGGGGCGGAACACACTGCTGGTGTTGCTGAAGCCACAGGCACATATGGGGAGAATATAGCAGCTGTGGGCTCTGGTTCTGGGGGCTCCTTGCCCCCCAGTGGGACTGTGGCAACGGAGGCACATACTGACCCTCCGTGGGCCGCTTTTTCCACGCTTCTGCATACGCTAGTTCATAAACTAACACCCCCTATGGGACCCCCAATGCCGGTACAACTGTATGTGGTCCCTGCAGCTAACTCGCCGTGGGCGGACGATTTATCTGCTCAATTAAAGAAGTTGAACCAGTCTCTGACTACTAAAAAGTTTCACCAATGCTCGCCTAAATCCAAGAGGTCCTCTAAGCGAGCGCTCGTCTCCTCACAATCCACTGCTGTCACTGACACCTCGTCTGATGAAGACAGCACATACACTGACCCCACAGGTTCTGACTCAGATACGGCTGAAGGGGAGGGTAGTTCACATGTGGATGTTCCTGATCTTTTGGAGGCTATTAAATTAATTCTGCAGATTACGGATTATCCCAAGCCATCCGTTCCTCCTAATAAACCAGATAGGTTCAAGCGTCAGAAGGTGATTAATCAAGTTTTACCTCACTCTGACCACCTAGTGGATATACGTCAGGAACCCTGGCAAAGCCCGGGTACGAAGTTTGTGCCTCAAAAGAAGATGCTGGCTCGCTATCCCCTCGTGCCAGAGCTGTCTAAGAATTGGGAAACGCCTCCTCCAGTAGACTCACATGTGGCTAGGATGGTGGTTTCCTTAGCTCTACCTGTCACTACCACCACGTCTCTAAAAGAGCCTACGGATAAAAGTGCAGAGGGTTGTCTAAAAGCGATTTACACCCTCACGGGTGCTGCACAAAGGCCCACTATTGCAGCTACATGGGCGGCAGAGGCTATTGAAGCATGGGCCTTGGAGTTAGAAGCTGAAATCTTCTCTGACCATGCTAGACAATGCTTGTCATATATTGTCACAGCTTCTCGCTATATTAAAGAGGCGGCTTCTGATGCCGGTATCCTAGCAGCCAAGGCCTCTACTACGTCAGTCCTGGCTCGCCGGATATTGTGGCTGAGATCCTGGTCTGTGGATCTAGACTCTAGAAAAACCCTGGAGGTACTCCCTTTCAAGGGGGATATTCTGTTTGGGGAGGACTTAAATAAGATAGTGTCTGACTTGGCTACTGCCAAAACTGCCTGTCTACCTAATACAGCTCCTTCTGTGTCGAAGGCCAAAGGCACGTCCTTTCGCCCCTTTCATCCTTCAGGTAAAGCAAAAGGTCAGGCGTGCCATAAGCAGGCCCGCACTTCCAAACCTGGTAAGCTGAAGCCCAAAAGAGCCTGGGCTGCCCGACAGCCAGCAGCCAAGACCGATAAGCCTGCCGCATGACGGGGCGGGCCTCCCCCTGGGGGATCCCAGGGTGGGGGGCCGGTTTCTAGGGTATACCCAGGAATGGTTGTAGACCACTTCAGATGCCTGGGTACGGGAAGTCGTCACTCGAGGTTACGCCATAGCCTTCAAACACCGACCCCCTCATCGATTTTGTCAGACAGACGTCCCGTCGGACCAGACAAAGGCAAACACTCTGCATTCGGTGGTACAGACCCTCCTGGATACAGGAGTCGTAGTACAGGTGCCTCTTGCTCAGAGGGGCCGGGGGTACTATTCTCCGCTGTTTCTAGTCCCAAAACCGAATGGGTCCTCCCGGCCCATTCTCAACCTCAAGGCACTGAACAAGTTTGTGAAGGTTTCCAAGTTCCGTATGGAAACCCTTCGCTATATAGGTCTGGCCTTGGAACCTGGGGACTACATGGTCTCCCTGGACATACAGGATGCTTACCTGCATATTCTTATAGCAGTGACACATCAACAATACCTGAGGTTCGCTATTGGCAACCTCCATTACCAGTTTCGGCGTTACCTTTTGGTTTAACAACGGCTCCGCGAGTCTTCACCAAAGTTATGGCGGTGATGACGGTGGTACTCCGCCGTCAAGGGGTCAGGATACTGCCGTATCTGGACGACTTGTTAATCCTGGCAAATTCCACAGATCTTCTCCTGCGTCATCTGGATATGACGGTCCGGTTTCTACAAGCCCACGGGTGGCTCATCAACTGGAAGAAATCCTCCCTGGTCCCTGCTCAGAGCATGGTGCATCTGGGAGCGCTGTTGGACACTCACAACCAGAGGTTGTTCTTGTCTCAGGAGAAAGTCCTGAAACTTCAGGACAGGATTCGTTGCTTCCTTTCTCGTCCGCAAGTGTCGATACATTCGGCAATGCAGGTGCTGGGCCTCATGGTATCAGCATTCGACATGGTGGAGTATGCTCAATTCCATACTCGCCCCCTCCAGAAGCTGATTCTAGCCAAGTGGGATGGCCTGCCTCACCGGATCAGGTCTCAAATGATCTCTTTGACTCCGGAGGTCCGTCTTTCGCTGCTCTGGTGGCTCCAGGACCGACAATTGTGCAGAGGCCGTCCCTTCTGGATATCCAACTGGGTCCTGTTGACGACAGATGCCAGTCTAAGAGGTTGGGGTGCAGTGCTGGAGCAGCACTCCTTGCAGGGTCGGTGGACCAAGGAGGAATCTCTCCTCTCGATCAACATTCTGGAATTGCGGGCGGTCTTCAATGCGTTGAACCTAGCCCAGCATTTGATTCAAAACCGTCCTGTTCAAGTACAGTTGGACAACGCCACCACAGTGGCTTACATAAATCATCAAGTCGGCACTCGAAGCCGTTTGGCAATTAAGGAAGCCTCACGGATTCTACGTTGGGCAGAACGCCATCTACCGGCAGTATCGGCAATATTCATACCAGGAGTCCTGAATTGGGAAGCGGACTTTCTCAGTCGTCAGGACATGCATGCCGGTGAGTGGGGCCTCCATCCAGAAGTGTTTCAACTCCTCGTGGAAAGGTGGGGTCTTCCAGATGTGGATCTGATGGCATCTCGACACAATCACAAGGTTCCGGTCTTCAGAGCAAGGACAAGGGATCCTCAAGCAGCATTCGTGGATGCGCTGGCAGTGCCATGGAGGTTTCGGCTGCCGTACGTGTTCCCTCCGGTGTCACTCCTGCCCAGGGTAATTCGGAAGTTCAAGCAAGAAAAAGGAAACCTGCTTCTCATAGCTCCGGCGTGGCCCAGACGGCACTGGTTCTCAGACCTGCAAGGCCTATCGTCAGAGCGCCCACTTCTACTTCCACAACGCCCAGACCTCCTCGTTCAGGGCCCCTGTGTCTACCAGGACCTAGCCCGGCTGTCTTTGACGGCGTGGCTCTTGAAGCTTCCATCTTAAGAGCTAAGGGTTTTTCTGAAGAGGTCATTAAAACTATGTTGCGGGCCCGGAAACCGGCCTCTGCTCGGATTTACCATCGGGTCTGGCATTCCTACTTTGTTTGGTGCGCATCTAACCATTATGACGCTTCCAAGTTTAGTACAGCCAAACTTTTGGCTTTTCTACAGCAGGGCCTAGATTTAGGCCTGCGTCTGACCTCCCTGAAGGTTCATATTTCTGCCTTGTCGGTGTGGTTTCAGAGAAAAATTGCGACTTTACCTGATGTTCATACTTTCACTCAGGGTGTGTTGCGTATCCAACCTCCCTATGTCCCGCCTGTGGCTCCTTGGGACTTGTCGGTGGTTTTGGAGGCGTTACAAGAGTCTCCATTTGAACCTCTTGGTTCAGCTGACCTTAAGTGGCTTTCCCTTAAGGTGGTGTTTCTGTTGGTTATTGTCTCTGCTAGAAGATTGTCGGATTTGGGTGCCTCTTGTAGTTCCCCATATCTGATTTTTCACCGTGACCGGGCGGTTCTTAGGACTCGTCCCGGATATTTGCCTAAGGTGGTTTCTTCGTTCCACCTTAATCAGGAGATTGTGGTTCCAGCTTTTGTCTCTCCTGATTTGTCTCCCAAAGAGCGGTCTTTGGATATGGTACGGGCTCTCCGTATCTATGTGAAGAGAACTGCTTCTATTCGAAACTCTGATTCTCTCTTTGTTTTGTTTGGATTTCACAAACGTGGCTGGCCTGCTCACAAGCAGACCCTGGCCAAGTGGATCAGAATGGTGATTGCGCATGCTTATGTGAAGGCTGGTCTATCAGCTTCTGTTCACATTACGGCCCATTCTACTCGGTCTGTTGGACCTTCTTGGGCGGCCCAAAGTGGTGCGACCCTTGATCAATTGTGCAAGGCGGCTACGTGGTCCTCCAGGAACACGTTCATAAGGTTCTATGCCTTCGATACTGCCACTTCCCAGGATGCTTCCTTTGGACGCCGGGCTCTTTGCCCGCTACAGTGCGTCCCCTCCCATAAGGAACTGCTTTAAGACATCCCCATTTTCCAGACTTGTGGAGCCCAGTGTACCCCGCAGCAGAAAACGAGTTTTATGGTAAGAACTTACCCTTGTTAAAACTCTTTCTGCGAGGTACACTGGGCTCCAAAAGGCGCCCACCCTGACGCACTTAGCTTCTTTGGGTTGATATGGCATTAGCCGCTGACACTTCTCTTGTCATGAGAGTGTGGTGTATGTGGCTACTAACTGTTGTCGTCTCTTTTCCTGCTACTGCATTGGGCTGGTTAACTAAACTGAGCTCCTGTGCTGGGAGGCAGGGTGATATAGGAGGTGGCGCTATGCATCTTGGGAAGAAGGTCAAAGCTTTGAGCCTGTTGGTGCCTCGGATCAAGATCCTACTCTACACCCCATTGTCCAGACTTGTGGAGCCCAGTGTACCTCGCAGAAAGAGTTTTAACAAGGGTAAGTTCTTACCATAAAACTCGTTTTATATATATATATATATATATATATAATTTGACGGCAGATAAGAACCACTTGGCCCATCTAGTCCGCCCCTTTTTCTTTTTATTACCATAATAGTTATCTCAAACCTCATTTGATCCTTATTTCTCTGTAAGGACACCCTTATGTCTATCCCATGAATGTTTAAATTGCTCTACTGTTTTAGCCTCTACCACCTCTGATGGGAGGCTATTCCACTTGTCCACTACCCTTTCTGTGAAGTAATTTTTCCTCAAATTTCCCCTGAACCTCTTCCCCCCCCCTTCCCCTTCCAGTCTCAGTGCATGTCCTCGTGTCCTACTGCTTCTCTTCATTTGGAGAATGTTCCCCTCCTGGACATTGTTAGAACCTTTGATATATTTGAAAGTTTCTATCATGTCCCCACTTTCCATTCTCTGCTCCAAACTATACATATTGTGATTTCTTAGTCTTTCTGGGTTAGTTTTGTGATGTAGGCCAATCAACATTTTAGTTGTCCTTATTTGTACAGTCTCTAATGTATTAATTTCCTTTTGAAGATATGGCCTCCAGAAGTGAACACAGTATTCGAGGCCGTACCAATGACCTATATAATGGCATTATTAGAGATGAGCGGGTTCGGTTTCTCTGAATCCGAACCCGCCAGAACTTCATGGTTTTTTTCACGGGTCCGAGCGACTCGGATCTTCCCGCCTTGCTCGGTTAACCCGAGCGCGCCCGAACGTCATCATGACGCTGTCGGATTCTCGCGAGGCTCGGATTCTATCGCGAGACTCGGATTCTATATAAGGAGCCGCGCGTCGCCGCCATTTTCACACGTGCATTGAGATTGATAGGGAGAGGACGTGGCTGGCGTCCTCTCCGTTTAGAATAGATTAGAGAGACACTTGATTTACTAATTTTGGGGAGCATTAGGAGTACTCAGTACAGTGCAGAGTTTTGCTGATAGTGACCACCAGTTTTATTTATAATCCGTTCTCTGCCTGAAAAAAGCGATACACAGCACACAGTGACTCAGTCACATACCATATCTGTGTGCACTGCTCAGGCTCAGGCCAGTGTGCTGCATCATCTATTATCTATATATAATATTATATATATCTGTCTGACTGCTCAGCTCACACAGCTTATAATTGTGGGGGAGACTGGGGAGCACTACTGCAGTGCCAGTTATAGGTTATAGCAGGAGCCAGGAGTACATAATATATTATATAGTGAGTGACCACCAGACACACAGTGCAGTTTATTTAATATATCCGTTCTCTGCCTGAAAAAAGCGATACACACAGTGACTCAGTCAGTCACATACCATATCTGTGTGCACTGCTCAGGCTCAGGCCAGTGTGCTGCATCATCTATATATATTATATATCTGTCTGACTGCTCAGCTCACACAGCTTATAATTGTGGGGGAGACTGGGGAGCACTACTTCAGTGCCAGTTATAGGTTATAGCAGGAGCCAGGAGTACATAATATTATATTAAAACAGTGCACACTTTTGCTGCAGGAGTGCCACTGCCAGTGTGACTAGTGACCAGTGACCTGACCACCAGTATATATAATATTAGTAGTATACTATCTCTTTATCAACCAGTCTATATTAGCAGCAGACACAGTACAGTGCGGTAGTTCACGGCTGTGGCTACCTCTGTGTCGGCACTCGGCAGCCCGTCCATAATTGTATATACCACCTAACCGTGGTTTTTTTTTCTTTCTTTATACATACATACTAGTTACGAGTATACTATCTCTTTATCAACCAGTCTATATATTAGCAGCAGACACAGTACAGTGCGGTAGTTCACGGCTGTGGCTACCTCTGTGTCGGCACTCGGCAGCCCGTCCATAATTGTATATACCACCTAACCGTGGTTTTTTTTTCTTTCTTTATACATAGATACTAGTTACGAGTATACTATCTCTTTATCAACCAGTCTATATATTAGCAGCAGACACAGTACAGTGCGGTAGTTCACGGCAGTGGCTACCTCTGTGTCGGCACTCGGCAGCCCGTCCATAATTGTATATACCACCTAACCGTGGTTTTTTTTTCTTTCTTTATACATACATACTAGTTACGAGTATACTATCTCTTTATCAACCAGTCTATATATTAGCAGCAGACACAGTACAGTGCGGTAGTTCACGGCTGTGGCTACCTCTGTGTCGGCACTCGGCAGCCCGTCCATAATTGTATATACCACCTAACCGTGGTTTTTTTTTCTTTCTTTATACATACATACTAGTTACGAGTATACTATCTCTTTATCAACCAGTCTATATATTAGCAGCAGACACAGTACAGTGCGGTAGTTCACGGCTGTGGCTACCTCTGTGTCGGCACTCGGCAGCCCGTCCATAATTGTATATACCACCTAACCGTGGTTTTTTTTTCTTTCTTTATACATACATACTAGTTACGAGTATACTATCTCTTTATCAACCAGTCTATATATTAGCAGCAGACACAGTACAGTGCGGTAGTTCACGGCTGTGGCTACCTCTGTGTCGGCACTCGGCAGCCCGTCCATAATTGTATATACCACCTAACCGTGGTTTTTTTTTCTTTCTTTATACATACATACTAGTTACGAGTATACTATCTCTTTATCAACCAGTCTATATATTAGCAGCAGACACAGTACAGTGCGGTAGTTCACGGCTGTGGCTACCTCTGTGTCGGCACTCGGCAGCCCGTCCATAATTGTATACTAGTATCCAATCCATCCATCTCCATTGTTTACCTGAGGTGCCTTTTAGTTGTGCCTATTAAAATATGGAGAACAAAAATGTTGAGGTTCCAAAATTAGGGAAAGATCAAGATCCACTTCCACCTCGTGCTGAAGCTGCTGCCACTAGTCATGGCCGAGACGATGAAATGCCAGCAACGTCGTCTGCCAAGGCCGATGCCCAATGTCATAGTACAGAGCATGTCAAATCCAAAACACCAAATATCAGTAAAAAGCCTCTTTTTTTCTTTGCGTCATGTGCTGTTTGGGGAGGGTTTTTTGGAAGGGACATCCTGCGTGACACTGCAGTGCCACTCCTAGATGGGCCCGGTGTTTGTGTCGGCCACTAGGGTCGCTAATCTTACTCACACAGCTACCTCATTGCGCCTCTTTTTTTCTTTGCATCATGTGCTGTTTGGGGAGGGTTTTTTGGAAGGGCCATCCTGCGTGACACTGCAGTGCCACTCCTAGATGGGCCCGGTGTTTGTGTCGGCCACTAGGGTCGCTAATCTTACTCACACAGCTACCTCATTGCGCCTCTTTTTTTCTTTGCGTCATGTGCTGTTTGGGGAGGGTTTTTTGGAAGGGCCATCCTGCGTGACACTGCAGTGCCACTCCTAGATGGGCCCGGTGTTTGTGTCGGCCACTAGGGTCGCTAATCTTACTCACACAGCTACCTCATTGCGCCTCTTTTTTTCTTTGCGTCATGTGCTGTTTGGGGAGGGTTTTTTGGAAGGGCCATCCTGCGTGACACTGCAGTGCCACTCCTAGATGGGCCCGGTGTTTGTGTCGGCCACTAGGGTCGCTAATCTTACTCACACAGCTACCTCATTGCGCCTCTTTTTTTCTTTGCGTCATGTGCTGTTTGGGGAGGGTTTTTTGGAAGGGACATCCTGCGTGACACTGCAGTGCCACTCCTAGATGGGCCCGGTGTTTGTGTCGGCCACTAGGGTCGCTTATCTTACTCACACAGCGACCTCGGTGCAAATTTTAGGACTAAAAATAATATTGTGAGGTGTGAGGTATTCAGAATAGACTGAAAATGAGTGTAAATTATGGTTTTTGAGGTTAATAATACTTTGGGATCAAAATGACCACCAAATTCTATGATTTAAGCTGTTTTTTAGTGTTTTTTGAAAAAAACACCCGAATCCAAAACACACCCGAATCCGACAAAAAAAATTCGGTGAGGTTTTGCCAAAACGCGTTCGAACCCAAAACACGGCCGCGGAACCGAACCCAAAACCAAAACACAAAACCCGAAAAATTTCAGGCGCTCATCTCTAGGCATTATTACTTCTTTCTGCTGCTGATTCCTCTCCCAGTGCAGCCAAGCATCTGACTTTTCTTCCTCATTGTTTTGTTACATTGTTTTCCTGCCTTTAAGTGACTTGAAATAGTGACTCCTAAACAGAGCCGGCCATAGGCATAGGCAAACTAGGCAATTGCCTAGGGCATTTGATATGCCTAGGGGCATCAGCAGCTTCTGCTGATTAAAATGATATGCAGCATGCCTATATTCTGTGTGTAGCATTTCATATGCAGATACAGCCACAGTCTCATACAGTATATAGGCATGCTGCATATCATTTTAATCAGCAGAAGCTGCTTGTGCATCCTAGCCACATAGCAATGCAAATAAGATGCATTTTCATAAAAAAAGGTGCCGACGTTAGAATTGAGGCAAGATTTCTGAGGACACATCTGTATCCAAGCAGAGGCAGAGGTCACAGTGTTAGTGGCAGTGTGTGTGTGTGTGTGTGTGTGTGTGTGTGTGTGTGTGTGTGTGTGTGTGTGTGTGTGTGTTGGTTGTGCAGAAGTGTTCGTAATATGTGTAAGGAGCATTATGTGTGTCATGTAAAAATGCTTTAATAATGTGCAACATATGTGTAAGGGGCAATATGTGTGTCATTATCTGTATAAGGGCATTAATAATGTGTGGCATATGTGTAACAGGGTAGTTCTGTATGTGTGTCATTATGTGTATAGGGGCACTAATAATGTGCAGCGAATGTGTATGGGGCACTATGTGTGTCATTATGTGTATAAGGGTATTAATAATGTGTGGCATATGTGTAAGGGGCATTAATAAAGGTTGTCATAATGTGTAAGGCGCATTATGTTTATAAGGACATTAATAATGTATCTCATGTGTAAGGGGCATTACTGTGTGAAATTATGTGTATAAATGCATTACTAATGTGTGGCATTATGTGTATAAGGTGCTCTACTATGTGGCATTGCGTATAGAAAGAGCACTACTGTGTCGTCTAATGTGAATAAAGAGCAATAGGGTGTGGTGTAATGTGAATAAGGAGCAATTCAGTGTGATGAAATGTGAATAAGGGGCTCTACTGTGAGGAGTAACGTTTATAAGGTAAAGTGATACTACTGTGGGATGTAATATGAATTATGGACACTATCGCATGATCAAATGTGAATAAAGTTGCAGTACTGTGTGGCGTAATTGGAATTGGGGTTACTATTGTGTGGCCATGCCCCTTGCCAGCAAAAACACACCCCTTTTTGGTCTGTGCGCCAAATGTGCGAACTGTTCCTATTTAAAATATAGGGGGTACAAATACCAAAATAAGGACTGCTATGGGTGAGGGGTGATGGTGCTGGGAAAGAGGTGCAAGGTCAGAGGCGGAACCAGCGGTGGTGCTAGGGGGCAAAGGCCAAAATGTTGCCTAGGGCATCATATTGGTTAGGGCCGGCTCTGCTCCTAAATACCTTTCCTCCTCAGTAGTTTCCATTATAGTACCATTGATACTATATTTAGTCTTTGGGTTACCTTTGTGTCATCTGCATAAAGGCATCATTTCCTTTTAATGCCATTTGCAATGTCACCAATAATAAGATTTTAAACCTACAGGTAAATCTATTTCTCCTAGTCCGTAGAGGATGCTGGGGACGCCGTAAGGACCATGGGGTATAGACGGGCTCCGCAGGAGACATGGGCACCTAAAAATAACTTTTCCTATGGGTGTGCACTGGCTCCTCCCTCTATGCCCTTCCTCCAGACCTCAGTTAGAGAACTGTGCCCAGAGGAGATGGACAATACAAGGCAGGATTTAAAAATCCAAGGGCAAGATTCATACCAGCCCACACCAATCATACCATGTAACCTGGAACATACATAACCAGTTAACCATATGAACAACAACAGTGACGGTCCAAGACCGACTCCAACTGTAACATAACCCTTATGTAAGCAACAACTATATATAAGTCTTGCAGAGTTTCCGCACTGGGACGGGCGCCCAGCATCCTCTACGGACTAGGAGAAATAGATTTACCGGTAGGTTTAAAATCTTATTTTCTCTTACGTCCTAGAGGATGCTGGGGACTCCGTAAGGACCATGGGGTTTATACCAAAGCTCCCAATCGGGCGGGAGAGTGCGAATGACTCTGCAGCACCGACTGAGCAAAAGCTAGGTCCTCGTCAGCCAGGGTATCAAACTTGTAGAATTTAGCAAAGGTGTTTGACCCCGACCAAGTCGCCGCACGGCAAAGCTGCAATGCCAAGACGCCTCGGGCAGCCTCCCAAGAAGAGCCCACCTTCCTAGTGGAATGGGCCTTAACCGAATTTGGAACCGGCAATCCAGCCGTAGAATGAGCCTGCTGAATCGTATTACAGATCCAGCGAGCAATAGTCTGCTTCGAAGCAGGTGCGCCAATTTTATTAGCAGCATACAGGACAAACAGTGCTTCTGTTTTCCTAACTCTAGCCGTTCTGGCTACATAAATCTTCAAAGCCCTGACTACGTCCAGGGACCTGGAATCCTCCAAGTCACTTGTAGCCACAGGCACCACGATAGGTTGGTAATATGGTTTGTCAGTTCCGCACTAGCCGTGTGCTATACAGCCACACCTAAATGTCGACAAATCTGAAAATAACCAATATACACAGTGCTAATAATCAAATCTTTGGATAGCACTTTACTTATTGGTGGTGCTCCCAAACACTTTTGTAGGTTAACTACACATATATAGGGAAAGGAAAGACAAAAGAAATCCTTTTTGGGAGCACTCTTATTTGAAAATTATAATAATAAGGAATCAAAATAATATACAATGAGATGATGTGATAATGAATAATCTAAAACTTAGCATTTATTCTGTTTCTTAAAATATCGACCTGTGCGGTCCGAAGTAATTGACATCTCTATCTTAATTTCTATATAAGAGATAAGAGGGTGAAGATATAGATTAAAATAGTGAGAGTGAGCAGCATAAAACTGCTCCACCAGTGTTTTTCAATTGAAACTATAGGTGATCATCTTGATGATATCCACAGTGCCTGGTATTCCTGAGTGGTCCCCCTTCAAAGTACTAGCCAGGTCTATCCTATCAGCTTCCGAGGTTGAAGATTGGGCTACTTTCAGGATAGTACGACCTTGAATAGTAAAGATGATAAATGAAGGAAGAAAGAACCCACTTCTGCTGTCTGTACTCTGCCTGCTACGTGTCACTGGAAAAATTGGCCCCAGGCTTTTCCAGATGAGAAAGTGTTGGAAAGGAGAGCCATAACCTGTCTTAAAGTGGAATAAGATTAAATACGGAAATAATTTTTCACTTTAAATATAAGGCAGAAGAAAGAAAGAAACACTTCTGCTTTCTGTTGTGACAGCAAAATGTACGCTGAAGAGGGCAATGCCCTTACCAGCACTGCTGTCAACCAGATGAGAGAGTGATGAAAAGAAAGCTACAGCTCAAATAGAATATTTGGGATAATTAGTGCTAAATAGTATAGATTCATTCAAAAAAATCTCCCGATTTCATATATGGATGATCACCTCTGATTCTACCAAGTAATGTAGGCAAAAGAGCAGCAATAAGTAGGCTGATATTTCTAAATAAGGAACCAGCTAGGGTTCACACAATATTTAATTCAGTTGTATATCCTAAATTTTGGTCATTCAACATATAATGGTAATCCAGTTAGATAATCAGACAAGAGTAACAAAATCTGTAGGAATGAACAAGCTCATATTCACCTAAAACACATTTAAATGGTGGATCATTAATAAAACTCTGGTCTCTCACATAAAAATGAAACAATGTTGCAGAAAAAATCTTCAAACATTAAGTCTACAGAATCAATTCAAAGGATTCATTGATCAAATGCAATAAACCTGTATCAATTCAACACAAAGGTATCCATATATATGAATCCTTAATTGTGCTCATTAAGTAGCACAGTATTGCAGAAGGTATGTCATCAGAGATTATTAGGCTAATTAATTCAGAAATTCATTCATCTTCTGATGGACAGATTGTAAATTAGATCTGTAAGGATTCTGACACGTTTAAAATGCTGATCAATAGTATAAACAATCCTGAAACAGAACTTTTTACAAAGAAAAATGCAACATATGTAACACGTATAATAAAGCACCTCAATAGTAATAAATTGATATGTATAAATAAGCATAAATCCCTGATGGTAATCCTTAGCGTGAAGTATGGGAGGAGGGAGGGGGAGCAGAGACAAATGCAGCCGTGTATGAGCACTAGATGGTGACAGACATCACATTACCGATCGCCGCTCCAGACCAATTTGGATACCGACGTTCGTCAGTCTCCTCCGCTGCTTCGGCGCGGCCTGTTTTCGCTTAGCCTCACACACCTCTCACACGCACCGAGGTGCAGTGGCCGCGCGAGCCGAAGAGGGGGGGGGGTGTGTGGCCGCACGACGTCCCTTGATGACGTCAGTCCCTAAAAATGAAACAATGTTGCAGAAAAAATCTTCAAACATTAAGTCTACAGAATCAATTCAAAGGATTCATTGATCAAATGCAATAAACCTGTATCAATTCAACACAATGGTATCCATATATATGAATCCTTAATTGTGCTCATTAAGTGGCACAGTATTGCAGAAGGTATATCATCAGAGATTATTAGGCTAATTAATTCAGAAATTCATTCATCAAATTGTAGATTAGGTCTGTAAGGATTCTGACACGTTTAAAATGCTGATCAATAGTATAAACAATCCTGAAACAGAACTTTTCACAAAGAAAAATGCAACATATGTAACACGTATAATAAAGCACCTCAATAGTAATAAAGGGATATGTATAAATAAGCATAAATCCCTGATGGTAATCCTTAGCGTGAAGTACGGGAGGAGGGAGGGGAAGCAGAGACAAATACAGCCGTATATGAGCACTAGATGGTGACAAACATCACATTACCGATCGCCGCTCCAAACCAATTTGGATGCCGGCATTTGTCAGTCTCCTCCACTGCTTAGGCGTGGCCTGCTTCCGCTTAGCCTCACACACCTCTCACATGCACCGAGATGCAGCGGCCGCCCGAACCGAAGAGGGGGGGGCGTGGCCGCACGACGTCCCTTGATGACGTCAGTCCCGACGTACGTTTCACCGCTGGGCTTGTTCACGATAGGTTGGTTCAGATGGAATGCAGAAACCACCTTAGGCAAAAATTGAGGGCGTGTCCTCAATTCCGCTCTATCCACATGAAAAATCAAGTAGGGGCTCTTGTGTGACAAGGCCCCCAATTCTGACACTCGCCTTGCCGATGCCAAGGCCAACAACATGACCACCTTCCAGGTAAGAAATTTCAACTCAACCTTGTTAAGTGGTTCAAACCAGTGTGATTTTAGGAACTGCAACACCACGTTCAGGTCCCACCGTGCCACTGGAGGCACATAAGGAGGCTGAATGTGCAGCACTCCCTTTACAAACGTCTGGACTTCTGGAAGAGAAGCCAATTCCTTCTGAAAGAAAATCGAAAGGGCCAAAATCTGTACCTTAACAGAACCTAATTTCAGGCCCATATCCACTCCTGTCTGCAGGAAGTGGAGAAAACGACCCAAATGAAAATCTTCCGTAGGCGCGTTCTTGGTTTCACACCAAGACACATACTTTCGCCAGATACGGTGATAATGTTTCACCGTCACCTCCTTCCTAGCCTTTATTAAAGTAGGGATGACCTCCTCCGGAATCCCCTTTTCCGCTAGGATTCGGCGTTCAACCGCCATGCCGTCAACCGTAACCACGGTAAGTCTTGGAATATACAGGGCCCCTGTTGCAACAGGTCCTCCCTTAGTGGGAGAGGCCAGGGATCTCCTGTGAGCATCTCTTGAAGATCTGAGTACCAGGCCCTTCGAGGCCAGTCTGGAACAACGAGTATCGTCTGTACTCTTCTTCGCCTTATGATCCTCAACACTTTTGTGATGAGAGAAAGAGGAGGAAACACGTAGACCAAGTGGAACACCCACGGCGTTACCAGGGCGTCTACTGCTACTGCCTGAGGGTCCCGAGACCTGGCACAATACCTCCGAAGCTTTTTGTTGAGGCGTGACGCCATCATGTCTATTTGAGGAATTCCCCAAAGACGTGTTATGTCTGCAAAGACTTCTTGATGAAGTCCCCACTCTCCTGGATGGAGATTGTGTCTGCTGAGGAAGTCTGCTTCCCAGTTGTCCACTCCCGGAATGAAGGCAGCCGACAGAGCGCTTACGTGATTTTCCGCCCAGCGAAGAATCCTTGTGGCTTCCGCCATCGCGACTCTGCTTCTTGTCCCACCTTGGCGGTTCACATGAGCCACTGCTGTGACATTGTCTGATTGAATCAGAACTGGTAGGTTTCGAAGAAGACTCTCCGCTTGTCGAAGGCTGTTGTATATGGCCCTGAGTTCCAACACATTGATGTGTAGACAGGACTCCTGGTCTGATCACAGTCCCTGAAAATTTCTTCCTTGGGTGACTGCTCCCCATCCTCAGAGGCTCGCGTCTGTGGTTACCAGGATCCAGTCCTGAATTCCGAACCTGTGACCCTCCAGCAGGTGAGCACTTTGCAGCCACCATAGGAGAGACACCCTGGCCCCTGGGGACAGAGTTATTTTCCGATGTAAGTGCAGATGCGACCTGGACCATTTGTCCAGAAGGTCCCATTGAAACGTCCTCGCATGGAACCTGCCGAAGGGGATGGCCTCGTAGGCCGCCACCATTTTTCCCAGAACTCGAGTGCATCGATGAACTGACACCCTTTTCGGTTTTAGCAGGTCTCTGACCATGTTCTGGATGTCCTGGGCTTTTTCCAACGGGAGAAAAACCTTAATTTGTTCCGTATCCAGTATCATACCTAGGAACGTTAGTCGAGTTGACTTCGGTAGATTCAGAATCCAACCGGGTTGCTGGAGCACTCTCAGAGAGAGCGTTACACTGCTCAGCAATTTCTCTCTTGATCTCGCCTTTATCAGGAGATCGTCCAAGTATGGGATAATTGTGACTCCATGCTTGCGCAGGACCACCATCATTTCCACCATTATCTTGGTGAAAATTCTTGGGGCCGTGGAAAGCCCAAACGGCAACGTATGAAATTGGTAATGACAATCCTGTACAGCGAATCTCAGGTACTCCTGATGGGAGGGATATATGGGGACATGAAGGTATGCATCCTTTATGTCCAGTGACACCATAAACTCCCCCTCCTCCATACTGGCTATAATCGCCCTGAGCGATTCCATCTTGAATTTGAATCTTTTCATGTACAGGTTTAGGGATTTTAGATTCAAAATAGGTCTTACCGAACCGTCCGGTTTCGGGACCACAAAGAGGGTTGAGTAGTAGCCTCTTCCCTGCTGGTTCAAGAGAACCCTGGTAATTACTTGCTGTAGACACAGCGTTTGAATTGCAGCTAACACTACATTCCGTTCTGGTGTAGAAGCTGGTAATGCCGACTTGAAAAATCGGCACGGGGGCACCTCTTCGAATTCCAGTTTGTAACCCTGGGAAACTATTTCCAACACCCAAGGATTCAGGTCTGAGCTGACCCAGGCCTGGCTGAATAGTCGAAGACGTGCCCCCTCCGGTGCGGACACCCGCAGGGGAGCCCCAGCGTCATGCTGAGAGTTTTGTAGTAGCCGGGGAGGACTTTTGTTCCTGGGCACCGGCCGAAGCGGGTGCTCTTTTCCCTCTAGCCTTACCTTTGGCAAGGAAGGAGGACCCCCGACCTCTTCTGGACTTTTGCGACCGAAAGGACTGCATCTGATACGGTGGTATTTTCTTTTGCTGTTGGGGAATAAATGGTAAAAAATTTGATTTACCTGCGGTAGCTGTGGAAACCAGGTCCGTCAGCCCATCCCCAAACAATACGTCTCCCTTATAGGGTAGGACTTCCATATGCTTTTTTGAATCCGCATCACCCGTCCATTGGCAAGTCCATAAGGATCGTCTCGCTGAGATAGACATGGCATTGGCTCTGGAAGCCAGCAATCCAATATCCCTTTGAGCATCTCTCATAAATAAGACTGCATCTTTAATATGGGCTAGAATTAACAATACAGTATCTCTATCCATGGTATCAAATTCAGCTGTCAGATCATCTGTCCATGCTGAAATTGCGCTACATACCCATGCCGACGCAATTGACGGTCTTAGCACAGCTTCAGTATGCAAATAAATAGACTTTAAAGTAGTCTCCTGCCTGCGATCCGCAGGATCCTTGAGGGCCGCTGTGTCTGGAGACGGTAGCGCCACTTTCTTGGACAGGCGCGTTAAGGCCTTGTCCACAGTGGGAGGTGATTCCCAACGCACCCTGTCCTGTTTAGGGAAGGGGTATGCCATATAAATTCTTTTGGGGATCTGCGGTCTCTTTTCCGGAGTCTCCCAAGCCTTTTTAAAGAACTCATTTAGTTCATGAGATGTGGGAAAATGTATAATCTGTTTCTTTCCCTTAAACATGTGTACCCTCGTGTCAGGAACCGAGGGTTCATCAGCAATATGCAACACATACCTTATTGCCACAATCATACACTGAATGCTTTTTGTCACCTTAGGGTGCAATTTTACTTTATCATAGTCGACACTGGAATCAGAGTCCGTGTCGGTAATAGTGTCCACAATTTGTGCTAAGGGACGTTTGAGAGACCCCGACGGGCCCTGTGAGCCGGTCCAATCTGAGGATTGACCCCCTGATGCCTCCCCTGATTCAGCCTTATCAAGCC
Source organism: Pseudophryne corroboree (assembly GCF_028390025.1). NCBI lineage: Eukaryota > Metazoa > Chordata > Amphibia > Anura > Myobatrachidae > Pseudophryne > Pseudophryne corroboree. Next base: position 732,018,498 of record NC_086447.1, read on the forward strand.
TCTTATGTAAAGATGCCACACTTGCATTCAACATATGCCACATGTCCATCCATTCCTGAGTCGGCACAACCGACGGGGACACACCACTCATTTGCTCCACCTCCTCCTTGGAGAAGCCTTCCACCTCAGACATGTCGACACGCACGTACCGACACCCCACACACACAGGGATAAACCTATAAGGGGACAAGACCCCAACCAGGCCCTTAGGAGAGACAGAGAGAGAGTATGCCAGCACACACCCAGCGCCTAAATAACACTGGAAAAAAATGACCAGATAGCGCTTTTTTATATATACTATCCAAATTTCCACTCACTGCGTTACCAATGTGCCCCCCTCTTTCTTTTTACAGCCTGTGAAGTGTTCAGCAGGGGAGAGACTGGGGAGCCAGCATTCTCATGCAGCTTCTGTGGAGAAAATGGCGCTGGTTAGTGCTGAGGATCAAGCTCCGCCCCCCCAATGGCGGGCTTCGGTCCCAGTGCAATTGTAATAAAATGGCGGGGGATCTGTGATTTACTGCCTCCGCAGCCTAATCATACTCTATTGTGCCCAAAATTGAGGATTATTGCTGCCCAGGGCACCCCTCCTGCACCCTGCACCCATCAGTGCTGCCTCTGTGTGTTGTGTCTGGGAGCAATGGCGCGCAGGAAGATCTGAAGTCTTCTGCCGCCTGAGATGTCTTCTATCTTCTCATACTCACCCGGCTTTTATCTTTCGGCATCTGTGAGGAGGAGGATTTATTTTTGATACTCTAGTCTGGAGAGTGCTATCATTTCCACATAGTGGAGATACTGTATGATATATATATATATATATATATATATATAGTTGGACAGGAAGAGGGGGAAGTGAAAGACCTGGAACGAAACTGTGAGCTCCTTTGCCCATGCTTATGGGTTGTCATTATATGGTTCGAATATATAGAAGGTAGATGAGAGGGGATAATCCGTGGAGCAGAAAATATCTGATGTATGAGCTGAATTGAGGTGTGTAAGTATATTGTGCCGCTTTGAGCTTCTTCCCTGTGGACGTGCTAACTGGTTGTTGGCCTATTGTGCAAATACAGTGCAGAGTTGGGCTGAAGAATTAAATGAACACATCTTCAGGTGTAATCACTCCTTTATGGAAAAATAATGTATACGTTTTAAAATTACAGAGAAAATTGCTGAATAATTGGTACTCAGACACGACCAAGACAACTATATATATATATATATATATATATATATATATAAAAAGTAGTGATGTGCACCGGAAATTTTTCGGGTTTTGTGTTTTGGTTTTGGGTTCGGTTCCGCGGCCGTGTTTTGGGTTCGAACGCGTTTTGGCAAAACCTCACCGAATTTTTTTTGTCGGATTCGGGTGTGTTTTGGATTCGGGTGTTTTTTTCAAAAAACCCTAAAAAACAGCTTAAATCATAGAATTTGGGGGTCATTTTGATCCCATAGTATTATTAACCTCAATAACCATAATTTACACTCATTTTCAGTCTATTCTGAACACCTCACACCTCACAATATTATTTTTAGTCCAAAAATTTGCACCGAGGTCGCTGGATAGCTAAGCTAAGTGACACAAGTGGCCGACACAAACACCTGGCCCATCTAGGAGTGGCACTGCAGTATCAGGCAGGATGGCACTTCCAAAAAATTGTCCCCAAACAGCACATGATGCAAAGAAAAAAAGAGGCACACCAAAGTCGCTGTGTGACTAAGCTAAGCGACCCTAGTGGCCGACACAAACACCTGGCCCATCTAGGAGTGGCACTGAAGTGTCACGCAGGATGGCCCTTCAAAAAAATATTCCCCAAACAGCACATGACGCAAAGAAAAAAAGAGGCGCAATGAGGTAGCTGTGTGACTAAGCTAAGCGACCCTAGTGGCCGACACAAACACCTGGCCCATCTAGGAGTGGCACTGCAGTGTCACGCAGGATGGCCCTTCAAAAAAATACTCCCCAAACAGCACATGACGCAAAGAAAAAAAGAGGTGCAATGAGGTAGCTGTGTGACTAAGCTAAGCGACCCTAGTGGCCGACACAAACACCTGGCCCATCTAGGAGTGGCACTGCAGTGTCACGCAGGATGGCCCTTCAAAAAAATACTCCCCAAACAGCACATGACGCAAAGAAAAAAAGAGGTGCAATGAGGTAGCTGTGTGACTAAGCTCAGCGACCCAAGTGGCCAACACAAACACCTGGCCCATCTAGGAGTGGCACTGCAGTGTCACGTAGGATGGCCCTTCAAAACAATACTCCCCAAACAGCACATGACGCAAAGAAAAAAAGAGGCGCAATGAGGTAGCTGTGTGACTAAGCTAAGCGACCCTAGTGGCCGACACAAACACCTGGCCCATCTAGGAGTGGCACTGCAGTGTCACGCAGGATGGCCCTTCAAAAAAATACTCCCCAAACAGCACATGATGCAAAGAAAAAAAGAGGCGCAATGAGGTAGCTGTGTGACTAAGCTAAGCGACCCTAGTGGCCGACACAAACACCTTGCCCATCTAGGAGTGGCACACTGCAGTGTCACGCAGGATGGCCCTTCAAAAAAATACTCCCCAAACAGCACATGACGCAAAGAAAAAAAGAGGCGCAATGAGGTAGCTGTGTGACTAAGCTAAGCGACCCTAGTGGCCGACACAAACATCTGGCCCATCTAGGAGTGGCACTGCAGTGTCACGCAGGATGGCCCTTCAAAAAAATACTTCCCAAACAGCACATGACGCAAAGAAAAAAAGAGGCGCAATGAGGTAGCTGTGTGACTAAGCTAAGCGACCCTAGTGGCCGACACAAACACCTGGCCCATCTAGGAGTGGCACTGCAGTGTCACGCAGGATGGCCCTTCAAAAAAATACTCCCCAAACAGCACATGACGCAAAGAAAAAAAGAGGCGCAATGAGGTAGCTGTGTGACTAAGCTAAGTGACCCTAGTGGCCGACACAAACACCTGGCCCATCTAGGAGTGGCACTGCAGTGTCACGCAGGATGGCCCTTCAAAAAAATACTCCCCAAACAGCACATGACGCAAAGAAAAAAAGAGGTGCAATGAGGTAGCTGTGTGACTAAGCTAAGCCACCCTAGTGGCCGACACAAACACCTGGCCCATCTAGGAGTGGCACTGCAGTGTCAGGCAGGATGGCACTTCCAAAAAATTTTCCCCAAACAGCACATGATGCAAAGAAAAAAAAGAGGCACACCAAGGTCGCTGTGTGACTAAGCTAAGCGACCCTAGTGGCCGACACAAACACCTGGCCCATCTAGGAGTGGCACTGCAGTGTCACGCAGGATGGCCCTTCAAAAAAATACTCCCCAAACAGCACATGATGCAAAGAAAAAAAGAGGCGCAATGAGGTAGCTGTGTGACTAAGCTAAGCGACCCTAGTGGCCGACACAAACACCTGGCCCATCTAGGGGTGGCACTGCAGTGTCACGCAGGATGGCCCTTCAAAAAAACACTCCCCAAACAGCACATGGCGCAAAGAAAAAAAGAGGCGCAATGAGGTAGCTGTGTGACTAAGCTCAGCGACCCAAGTGGCCGACACAAACACCTGGCCCATCTAGGAGTGGCACTGCAGTGTCACGCAGGATGGCCCTTCAAAAAAATACTCCCCAAACAGCACATGACGCAAAGAAAAATGAAAGAAAAAAGAGGTGCAAGATGGAATTGTCCTTGGGCCCTCCCACCCACCCTTATGTTGTATAAACAGGACATGCACACTTTAACGAACCCATCATTTCAGCGACAGGGTCTGCCACACGACTGTGACTGAAATGACTGGTTGTTTTGGGCCCCCACCAAAAAAGAAGCAATCATTCTCTCCTTGCACAAACTGGCTCTACAGAGGCAAGATGTCCACCTCATCATCATTGTCCGAATCATCACCCCTTTCACTGTGTACATCCCCCTCCTCACAGATTATTAATTCATCCCCACTGCTGAAATCCACCATCTCAGGTCCCCGTGCACTTTCTGGAGGCAATTGCTGCTGGTGAATGTCTCCACGGAGGAATTGATTATAATTCATTTTAATGAACATCATCTTCTCCACATTTTCTGGAAGTAACCTCGTACGCCGATTGCTGACAAGGTGAGCGGCGGCACTAAACACTCTTTTGGAGTACACACTGGAGTGAGGGCAACTTAGGTAGAATAAAGCCAGTTTCTGCAAGGGCCTCCAAATTGCCTCTTTTTCCTGCCTGTATACGTACGGACTGTCTGACGTGCCTACTTGGATGCGGTCACTCATATAATCCTCCACCATTCTTTCAATGGTGACAGAATCATATGCAGTGACAGTAGACAACATGTCAGTAATCGTTGGCAGGTCCTTCAGTCCGGACCAGATGTCAGCACTCGCTCCAGACTGCCCTGCATCACCGCCAGCGGGTGGGCTCGGAATTCTTAGCCTTTTCCTCGCACCCCCAGTTGCGGGAGAATGTGAAGGAGGAGCTGTTGACGGGTCACGTTCCGCTTGACTTGACAATTTTCTCAACAGCAGGTCTTTGAGCCCCTGCAGACTTGTGTCTGCCGGAAAGAGAGATACAACGTAGGTTTTAAATCTAGGATCGAGCACGGTGGCCAAAATGTAGTGCTCTGATTTCAACAGATTGACCACCCGTGAATCCTGGTTAAGCGAATGAAGGGCTCCATCCACAAGTCCCACATGCCTAGCGGAATCGCTCTGTTTTAGCTCCTCCTTCAATGTCTCCAGCTTCTTCTGCAAAAGCCTGATGAGGGGATTGACCTGACTCAGGCTGGCAGTGTCTGAACTGACTTCACGTGTGGCAAGTTCAAAAGGTTGCAGAACCTTGCACAACATTGAAATCATTCTCCACTGTGCTTGAGACAGGTGCATTCCACCTCCTTTGCCTATATCGTGGGCAGATGTATAGGCTTGAATGGCCTTTTGCTGCTCCTCCATCCTCTGAAGCATATAGAGGGTTGAATTCCACCTCGTTACCACCTCTTGCTTCAGATGATGGCAGGGCAGGTTCAGGTGTTTTTGGCCGAAAGTGGCCCACAATTCTTCTGGCCACCGACAGCATCTCTTGCACGCCCCTGTCGTTTTTTAAATAATTCTGCACCACCAAATTCAAGGTATGTGCAAAACATGGGACGTGCTGGAATTTGCCCAGATGTAATGCACGCACAATATTGCTGGCGTTGTCCGATGCCACAAATCCACAGGAGAGTCCAATTGGGGTAAGCCATTCTGCGATGATCTTCCTCAGTTGCCGTAAGAGGTTTTCAGCTGTGTGCGTATTCTGGAAAGCGGTGATACAAAGCGTAGCCTGCCTAGGAACGAGTTGGCGTTTGCGAGATGCTGCTACTGGTGCCGCCGCTGCTGCTCTTGCAGCGGGAGGCAATACATCTACTCAGTGGGCTGTCACAGTCATGTAGTCCTGAGTCTGCCCTGCTCCACTTGTCCACATGTCCGTGGTTAAGTGGACATTGGGTACAACTGCATTTTTTAGGACACTGGTGACTCTTTTTCTGAGGTCTGTGTACATTTTCGATATCGCCTGCCTAGAGAAATGGAACCTAGATGGTATTTGGTACCGGGGACACAGTACCTCAATCAAGTCTATAGTTGGCTCTGAAGTAACGATGGATACCGGAACCACGTTTCTCACCGCCCAGGCTGCCAAGGCCTCAGTTATCCGCTTTGCTGCAGGATGACTGCTGTGATATTTCATCTTCCTCGCAAAGGACTGTTGGACAGTCAGTTGCTTACTGGAAGTAGTACAAGTGGTCTTCCGACTTCCCCTCTGGGATGACCATCGACTCCCAGCAGCAACAACAGCAGCGCCAGCAGCAGTAGGCGTTACACTCAAGGATGCATCGGAGGAATCCCAGGCAGGAGAGGACTCGTCAGACTTGCCAGTGACATGGCCTGCAGGACTATTGGCTTTCCTGGGTAAGGAGGAAATTGACACTGAGGGAGTTGGTGGTGTGGTTTGTGTGAGCTTGGTTACAAGAGGAAGGGATTTACTGGTCAATGGACTGCTTCCGCTGTCGCCCAAAGTTTTTGAACTTGTTACTGACTTATGATGAATGCGCTGCAGGTGACGTATAAGGGAGGATGTTCCGAGGTGGTTAACGTCCTTACCCCTACTTATTACAGCTTGACAAAGGCAACACACGGCTTGACACCTGTTGTCCGCATTTGTGTTGAAATAATTACACACCGAAGAGCTGATTTTTTTTGTATTTTGACCAGGCATGTCAATGGCCATATTCCTCACACGGACAACAGGTGTCTCCCCGGGTGCCTGACTTAAACAAACCACCTCACCATCAGAATCCTCCTTGTCAATTTCCTCCCCAGCGCCAGCAACACCCATATCCTTCCCTGGTGTACTTCAACAGTGACATCTTCAATTTGACTATCAGGAACTGGACTGCGGGTGCTCCTTCCAGCACTTGCAGGGGGCGTGCAAATGGTGGAAGGCGCAAGCTCTTCCCGTGCAGTGTTGGGAAGGTCAGGCATCGCAACCGACACAATTGGACTCTCCTTGGGGATTTGTGATTTCGAAAAACGCACAGTTCTTTGCTGTGCTTTTGCCAGCATAAGTCTTTTCATTTTTCTAGCGAGAGGCTGAGTGCTTCCATCCTCATGTGAAGCTGAACCACTAGCCATGAACATAGGCCAGGGCCTCAGCCGTTCCTTGCCACTCCGTGTCGTAAATAGCATATTGGCAAGTTTACGCTTCTCCTCAGACGCTTTTAATTTTGATTTTTGGGTAATTTTTTTACTGATCTTTTGTGTTTTGGATTTTACATGCTCTGTACTATGACATTGGGCATCGGCCTTGGCAGATGATGTTGATAGCATTTCATCGTCTCGGCCATGACTAGTGGCAGCAGCTTCAGCACGAGGTGGAAGTGGATTTGATCTTTCCCTATTTTTTTAACCTCCACATTTTTGTTCTCCATATTTTAATGCGCACAACTAAAAGCCACCACAGGTATACAATGTAGATGGATGGATAGTATAGTATTATATTACTTATGGAGGACGAGTGCACTGACGACACAGAGGTAGGTACAGCCGTGGCCTACCGTACTGCTATATATATATATATATACTGTATAATAATAACGGACCTGGTGGACACTGTCAGCAGACTGCTAAACTAGTATGAAGAAAAAAAAAGCCACCACAGGTATACAATGTAGATGGATGGATAGTATAGTATTATATTACTTATGGAGGACGAGTGCACTGACGACACAGAGGTAGGTACAGCCGTGGCCTACCGTACTGCTATATATATATATATATACTGTATAATAATAACGGACCTGGTGGACACTGTCAGCAGACTGCTAAACTAGTATGAAGAAAAAAAAAGCCACCACAGGTATACAATGTAGATGGATGGATAGTATAGTATTATATTACTTATGGACGACGAGTGCACTGACGACACAGAGGTAGGTACAGCCGTGGCCTACCGTACTGCTATATATATATATATATATATATACTGTATAATAACGGACCTGGTGGACACTGTCAGCAGACTGCTAAACTAGTATGAAGGAAAAAAAAGCCACCACAGGTATACAATGTAGATGGATGGATAGTATAGTATTATATTACTTATGGACGACGAGTGCACTGACGACACAGAGGTAGGTACAGCCGTGGCCTACCGTACTGCTATATATATATATATATACTGTATAATAATAACGGACCAGGTGGACACTGTCAGCAGACTGCTAAACTAGTATGAAGAAAAAAAAAGCCACCACAGGTATACAATGTAGATGGATGGATAGTATAGTATTATATTACTTATGGACGACGAGTGCACTGACGACACAGAGGTAGGTACAGCCATGGCCTACCGTACTGCTATATATAATATACTGTATAATAATAACGGACCTGGTGGACACTGTCAGCAGACTGCTAAACTAGTATGAAGAAAAAAAAAGCCACCACAGGTATACAATGTAGATGGATGGATAGTATAGTATTATATTACTTATGGAGGACGAGTGCACTGACGACACAGAGGTAGGTACAGCCGTGGCCTACCGTACTGCTATATATATATATAATATACTGTATAATAATAACGGACCTGGTGGACACTGTCAGCAGACTGCTAAACTAGTATGAAGAAAAAAAAAGCCACCACAGGAGTGTTTTTCAGGCAGACAAACGTATACTGGACTGGTAGTCACTGTCAGCAAAACTGTGCACTGTACTCCTGCTATAACTGCTCCCCAGACCCCACAATTAGGCAGTGTGAGCAGTGCACTCAGCATAGATATATCATGCAGCAGTGCAGCACACTGAGCACAGATATGGTGGAGCGTTTTTTCCAGGCAGAGAAACAACGGATTAAACTCACTGGTGGTATTATAATCAAAACCCTGCACTGTACTCCCTAACAGCTGCTCCCCGTCCCCAATCCTCCCCACAATTATAACTAAGTCACTCTTTTCTACTATAACGGAGAGGAAGCCAGCCACGTCCTCTCCCTATCAATCTTAATGCACGTGTGAAAATGGCGGCGACGCGCGGCTGCTTATATAGAATCCGAGTCTTGCGAGAATCCGACAGCGGGATGATGACGTTCGGGCGCGCTCGGTTTACCCGAGCCACACGGGAGAATCCGAGCACGGCTCGGACCCGTGTAAAAAGGCTGAAGTTCGGGGGGGTTCGGTTTCCGAGAAACCGAACCCGCTCATCACTAATAAAAAGGCACTCGCTTTTCCAGCTCATTGGAAAAAGCAAAACAAGCCAGCACTCACGGTTTAGATGAGAAAACGAAGAAGATTTATTCCATATCAAGGCGACAAGTGTACATACAGGCACAGCCCAACAGCTGTTTCAACCGATACAGGTCTTCCTCAGGGGCTATCTGAGCAGTGTCTAGCACAGGGATATAAACATAAATTGGCGCCAAAACAGCAAAAAAACAGCATCCAATGGGAGGAGAGAGAGGCGGGACAAACCCTGTATATTTTTTTTTTTTATGTGAGAAAACAAAGATTTATTCCATATCATGTCGACAAGTGTACATACAGGCACAGCCCGCGGCTCCCCTGGCTCTCCAGCTCCGTCGTGTCATTGCTAATGTAAACAAAGCCGGCGCCGTCCCTGGCAACGGCTCTGGTGCGCTGTGTGCGAGGAGGGGGACACCAGCACAGACAACACTGAGCCCGCACAGGGGACGGGGACAGTGTAGGCTGCACACGGTATATAACAAGACATGGAACGTGGCATGACATAAAAAAGTGTAAAATATAGCGCTGAAAGAGAAAAAAACATATACTACATAATCACACAATGCACAATGCATAAACAACAAGAATAACCAATGCAAAATGCAAGATGCAAATAAGAGAATGCGCTCCGCTGGGTGTCGCTGATAAAAAGGTGTCAAACAATAGCCGTAAACTGTCCCGTATGGACAGATCCCTGAAGCAATAACGATCATTAAGGCACTGTAGGCATTAAATGGACCACTAGGTCTAACTCAATCCTATATCAGAAATGACAGCGGCAGTTAATGGCACAAATGGTGGTGGATGACATTGGAAAGTGTCAATGGACAATATTCAGGTGCCCAGCAGAGCAAAAACTAAACAGCGGCAGAAGAACAGGAAAATGAAGGAAAATCCCATAGGGGCAAAGATGTGGCAGGACGCTATCAGCATCCCTGTGGATAGAGCACCTAAGTGAAATATAAAATGAAAGAAAAGAAATAGAATTAAGGTAGAGCCCACTTCGTGCAGATATTGGATGGATCGAAGGTAGTGCATTAAACGGAAGGGTAAATGATGCCAAGGGATAGTGGGGGGGGAGCACAAGAACGCAGAATAAACAGAGATAAAAAAAAGGATGTCCATGCTATAGTCCGAGGCCATGAGTGGTCAAGTGATAAAAGTACAGCACCCAGTATTCCCAGACCGTCTCCAGAACTGGTACTGACTGGGCCCAACACTGCTTAGTTTCCAAGATCGGACGGAATTGGACGTCGTCCAGTGTGGTATGGCTGTAGAAAACACTAGAATTCCACATCAAGAGCCGGCAAATGCCTATCCGTAACAGGGCAATGCTGGTGGTGATGGCAGAAAGGTGCCATAGCAGCAAAGTCACTCCCACAACCCATGAGGAATGCAAGATAAGTAATCGCATCAATACATCATGCACAAACACTGACACACGGCGGTGTCAAGGGGCTCAAGCAAAAAACTTAGTAGGTGAAAATGCATAATACTGGACACACGGCGGTGTCCATAGAAATGAAACCAACAAAAGCAAGAGCTGGATCGCTTCACAAGAAACAACCCAACCTAAAGTCTTCATTAAGACCATTGGGAGTCAAAGTGTGTAGTCTGTGAATCCACTGGAGTTCTCTTTGTAGTAACAGCCTGTCTCGGTCACCTCCCCGCTAGAGTGGTGATATCTGGTCTATAATGCAACATTTAAGTTGATTGACCGTATGCTGTGCCTCTTTGAAGTATCTTGCAACTGGTAAGTTCGTGAAGTCTCTCGTGGAATCTGTGGATGCAAGACATTTCTTAACAGAGGAGCGATGTTGGCTGAGTCGTTCTTTAAGCATTCTGCTGGTCTTGCCAACATACAGTCGATTGCATGGACATTTGAGAACATAGACAACAAAGCGGCTGTTGCAATCCAAACTCTGTTTAATTGAATACTCCTTATTGTCAGATGGATTGATGAAGCGGTTGCCCAATATCAGGAATGAACAGTTGGAGCATCCCGTGCATCTATAAACCCCAGGTTTTTTCGTAAGCCAATTAGACGTTCTATTAGTCTTTCTTTGAGAAAAATCAGTCTTGACTAGAAGGTCCTTCAAATTAGGACCCCGTCTGTAGGCAAATCTGGGAATCAAGGAAAGGTCTTTGGTGAGCACTGGATCACTCGCAATCAAGTGCCAGTGTTCCCGAATTTTGTTGCGGATAAAGCCAGAGGCTGTGGTGAACATACTGATGAAATTTAACCTGTCTTGCTCCATATCAGCAGGACGAACTTTTTTATGTAAAGCATCTTCTCTCTTAATCTGTCTGATCCTAGATAGAGCGTCATCTATCTCCTTCCTGGGATAGCCTCTGTCAAGAAATAGTTGACACATGGACTCCAATGCAGCCGGGATGGCCGTGGGATCCGAGGTAATGCGAATCACCCGCAGTAGTTGTGAAAAGGGTAGCCCTCTTTTAAGAGGACAAGAAATATAGCCAAGCGCTCGATACACACCAATCTAGATGCAGCCAACAAATAAGGCTACTCAACCTTATCAGAAGAAAAAAAATCGTAATGCAAAAGTATTTGTGGCGCATATAGATTGGGCAACAAAATTTATTGCTTCATTTCAAAAAACAACAATAAAATTTAATACATCATATAAATATCACCACCGGCCGGTAATTTAAACACTTTAAAAACATAAAATATGCTCTTTTTTGTCTGGTCAATATGAATAAATTAAACAAAAACTCATCCAGCAATATCCTCTATGGTGTATACTTTGACTGCTTTCCTAGATCAGTCCACTTAGATAATATAGCAGTTCTTCAGGATATTTAGAAACAGTTGTATCGCTGTAGAGATAATGTAACAATGTAGCAAAGTAGCACACTGCACGCTGATCCTTCCAACCAGCAGAATCGCTGGTAGCTGTATATAAAAGATTTCAATCAGAACAGCGTGCCAATGTCCGTTCAGTGATTTGAATCCGGTAAAAGTTTTAAAGCTTAATTCTTTACAATGTCTGGCCAGACAAAATATAATGCTCACCGCTCTCTTCCAGCATTAGAATCTCCGTAGCTTCCTCCCGGCTGCTGGTGCTTAAAACCCTTTCAAGCAGTCATAGGCTATTTCTGATGAAGCCGCTGAACCCGGAGGGAGGCGGGGAAACGCGTTAAGGACGCATACACTTTTATTTTATACCACTGACCATTATACTGCCCACCGCCAGCAATATTTATTGGATCTACACGGATGACCTCCTCCAGAGATGACTGCTTGAAAGGGTTTTAAGCACCAGCAGCCGGGAGGAAGCCACGGAGATTCTAATGCTGGAAGAGAGCGGTGAGCATTATATTTTGTCTGGCCAGACATTGTAGAGAATTAAGCTTTAAAACTTTTACCGGATTCAAATCACTGAACGGACATTGGCACGCTGTTCTGATTGAAATCTTTTATATACAGCTACCAGCGATTCTGCTGGTTGGAAGGATCAGCGTGCAGTGTGCTACTTTGCCACATTGTTACATTATCTCTACAGCGATACAAGTGTTTCTAAATATCCTGAAGAACTGCTACATTATCTAAGTGGACTGATCTAGGAAAGCAGTCAAAGTATACACCATAGAGGATATTGCTGGATGAGTTTTTGTTTAATTTATTCATATTGACCAGACAAAAAAGAGCATATTTTATGTTTTTAAAGTGTTTAAATTACCAGCCGGTGGTGATATTTATATGATGTATTACATTTTATTGTTGTTTTTTGAAATGAAGCAATAAATTTTGTTGCCCAATCTATATGCGCCACAAATACTCTTTTAAGAGGAGCTGGATGGAAGCTTGAATGTAACAGCAAAGTATTTCTATCTGATTCCTTGCTGTAAATGTACGTCAAAAGTTTGCTGTTCTCCTTTTTGATGGAAACATCCAAGAAGTTGATGTGTGTTCTGCTGAAAGTCAGACTAAATCTAATTGTTCCTGGAATTGAATTAAGTTCATTGATGAATGCCAAAAGTTTCTCTTCGCTGCCTTGCCAAATGAAAAATAAGTCATCAATGTAGCGAACATAAAATGACAAAAATTGATCAAAACGAGGATTACCAGAGATATGCACCTGTTCATAGGCCGCCATGAATATATTGGCGTAAGATGACGCCATATTCAAACCCATACCGGTCCCCTGTTTCTGTAAATAAAAACAATTTTCGAAGAGGAAATAATTCTTAATGAGAATAACATCAATGAGCAACAACAAAAAAGATACCGGTAGGCCAAAATAGGCATCATTGTCCGTAAGCAGTTCTCTGCATGCTCCCATTCCTTGTGAGTGCGGAATGTTTGTGTAGAGACTCGAGACATCAAGAGTCACCAACAGGGTGTCATCGGTAATATTACGTACTGTTTCAAATTTCCGCAAGAAATCGGAGGTGTCTTCAATGAAGCTGGCTGTTTGCTTAACCAATGGCTGTAGGTAAAAATCAACTACTTGAGATAGAGGTTGACAGAGGGACCCCCTTGCTGATATAATGGGTGGTCCTGGAGGCTGGAAGAGAGATTTATGAATTTTCGGGAGTGTGTACAAAAAGGGTATCCTGGGGTGTGCAGTGGTCATGAATTCTGCTGTGCTCTTGTTGATATATCCATTATTGAGTCCCACCTGAATGATGGAATCTATCTCAACTTTGTAGCTTCCTGTAGGGTCATGGCCAAGTTTATGATAACAAGTGGTGTCAGCCAATTGGTTATTGGCTTCCATGGTATAGTAGTCATAGTCCAACAACACAATGCCTCCCCCCTTGTCCGCAGCTCTGATAACCAGTTGAGTGTCATTGCGTAGGGACTCAATGGCCTTTCTTTCACCCATCGTGATGTTGTGATGAGATAACTTTTGTTTGGAAACAAAAGGTACAGTGTCTCTCCTGATAACCCTCATAAAGGTCTGTATAGAAGGATTGACAGATGGGGGATCGAAGGTACTGGGCTTCTTCAGAAGGCACGACTCTACTGATGTCGGTATAGGTTCAGAGTTGGTGTTGTTGCTCGAGAAAAAGTCCCTGAGTCGCAACTGCCTGCCCAGTTTGTACAGATCCACTTTCCACTTAAATTCGTCCTGAGTCAATGTCGGGATGAATGAGAGGCCTTTATTAAGAAAGGATAATTCATCAGGTGTGAGGGGATGCTTGGAGAGATTGAACACCACTGTTTCTAGTTGAATTTTTGTTGCCGTCTTCTTTCTTTTTCTCCCACCTCAACGGGTGGGTATAAGGGTTTTTTTGGAGGTCGTCTGTTTCTTGCCGAACTTGAGAGATAGGTGGTTTGGCCAATGTAGAAGGAACATCAGAGTCACTAACTGAAGTATGTGACTGACTATCAATGTCAGTGAAAGGTTGTTGAGGTCTTCTTCCACGTTGGTACGATGGTTTAAACCTCCTCGACTCACTGCGAGAGTACCAGGGATAAACCCTGTTTTCTTTGTAATCTAATTTGACCTGCTTGTATTTGTTTTTCTTAAACTTGAGCAGATCTCCCTTAAATTTTTCAATATCCTTATTCAGATTGGATAGAAGATCACATTCAGGAGTTTGGATGGCTCTATAGAGATCAGAGGTCTCAAGTTCCAAAATGTCTTTCTTAATGTTTTCTAAATCCGTACCCGCTTGTTCTATCACTAAGAGCATTAAATTGAAAGAACATTTGTTGAGTATGTTGCACCATTTAGTGCAGAAGTCATTATTGTGTCTACCAAGCGTAGGCTGGTTATGTAGTCTGAATCCCCTCGGAATGAATTGTTCCTTATAGTATTGTGAGAGGGTGAGACCATGGAGATGTAATTCAATCTCCCTCTTTTTCAACCTAAGCAGATCGCTCGTGAATTAATCTGGGCTGTCCTGATGGAACGCCAGAGATTCAGTGTCATCATATAAAATCCTTTCTGCATCCGCACTGTCAAATTGTAATATGGACCTAAGTTCCTTGTTTGTAGACATTTGAATCACCAATAGTACTGTGCAAGGGCCAGTGGTGCTGGACTGAGAGACCCCCCTAGGCAACTGTAACGTACATAGTAATCAGAATAACAAAAAAAAAAATGGATAGGGAAAATTTTTTTGAAAAAAAAAAGAGAGTACATATAAACTCTACAGGGCTAGTGCAGGTCTGGTAATGGTTAATTCAAAAGAGCAAAAATGACAGCACTCAAAACCATAGTACAGAATGAATAGATGGTGCAAGGCATTAAAATAACATAAAGGCACTCGCTTTTCCAGCTCATTGGAAAAAGCAAAACAAGCCAGCACTCACGGTTTAGATGAGAAAACGAAGAAGATTTATTCCATATCAAGGCGACATGTGTACATACAGGCACAGCCCAACAGCTGTTTCAACCGATACAGGTCTTCCTCAGGGGCTATCTGAGCAGTGTCTAGCACAGGGATATAAACATAAATTGGCGCCAAAACAGCAAAAAAACAGCATCCAATGGGAGGAGAGGGAGGCGGGACAAGCCCTGTATATATATATTTTTTTTATGTGAGAAAACGAAGAATATTTATTCCATATCAAGGTGACAAGTGTACATACAGGCACAGCCCACGGCTGCCCCGGCTCTCCAGCTCCGTCGTGTCATCGCTAATGTAAACAAAGCCGGCGCCATCCCTGGCAACGGCTCTGGTGTGCTGTGTGCGAGGAGGGGGACACCAGCACAGACAACACTGAGCCCGCACAGGGGACGGGGACAGTGTAGGCTGCACACGGTGTCCCCCTCCTCGCACACAGCGCACCAGAGCCATTGCCAGGGACGGCGCCGGCTTTGTTTACATTAGCGATGACACGACGGAGCTGGAGAGCCGGAGGAGCCGCGGGCTGTGCCTGTATGTACACTTGTCGCCTTGATATGGAATAAATCTTCTTCGTTTTCTCACATTTAAAAAAAAATATATACAGGGCTTGTCCCGCCTCCCTCTCTTCCCATTGGATGCTGTTTTTTTGCTGTTTTGGCGCCAATTTATGTTTATATCCCTGTGCTAGACACTGCTCAGATAGCCCCTGAGGAAGACCTGTATCGGTTGAAACAGCTGTTGGGCTGTGCCTGTATGTACACTTGTCGCCTTGA
This sequence comes from Pseudophryne corroboree, assembly GCF_028390025.1. Taxonomy (NCBI): domain Eukaryota; kingdom Metazoa; phylum Chordata; class Amphibia; order Anura; family Myobatrachidae; genus Pseudophryne; species Pseudophryne corroboree. Next base: position 732,034,348 of record NC_086447.1, read on the forward strand.
TATGGAATAAATCTTCGTTTTCTCATCTAAACCATGAGTGCTGGCTTGTTTTGCTTTTTCCAATGAGCTGGAAAAGTGAGTGCCTTTATGTTATTTTAATGCCTTGCACCATCTATTCATTCTGTACTATAGTTTTGAGTGCTGTCATTTTTGCTCTTTTGAATTAACCATTACCAGACCTGCACCTGCCCTGTAGAGTTTATATGTACTCTCTTTTTTCAATTTTTTTTTTTCCCTATCCATTTTTTTTTGTTATTCTGATTACTATGTACGTTACAGTTGCCTAGGGGGGTCTCTCAGTCCAGCACCACTGGCCCTTACACAGTACTATTGGTGATTCAAATGTCTACAAACAAGGAACTTAGGTCCATATTACAATTTGACACTGCGGATGCAGAAAGGATTTTATTTGATGACACTGAATCTCTGGCGTTCCATAAGGACAGCTCAGAGGAATTCACGAGCGATCTGCTTAGGTTGAAAAAGAGGGAGATTGAATTACATCTCCATGGTCTCACCCTCTCACAATACTATAAGGAACAATTCATTCCGAGGGGATTCAGACTACATAACCAGCCTACGCTTGGTAGACACAATAATGACTTCTGCACTAAATGGTGCAACATACTCAACAATGTTCTTTCGATTTAATGCTCTTAGTGATAGAACAAGTGGGTACGGATTTAGAAAACATTAAGAAAGACATTTTGGAACTTGAGACCTCTGATCTCTATAGAGCCATCCAAACTCCTGAATGTGATCTTCTATCCAATCTGAATAAGGATATTGAGAAATTTAAGGGAGATCTGCTCAAGTTTAAGAAAAACAAATACAAGCAGGTCAAATTAGATTACAAAGAAAACAGGGTTTATCCCTGGTACTCTCGCAGTGAGTCGAGGAGGTTTAAACCATCGTACCAACGTGGAAGAAGACCTCAACAACCTTTCACTGACATTGATAGTCAGTCACATACTTCAGCTAGTGAATCTGATGTTCCTTCTACATCTGGCCAAACCACCTATCTCTCAAGGTCGGCAAGAAACAGACGACCTCCAAAAAAACCCTTATACCCACCCGTCGAGGTGGGAGAAAAAGAAAGAAGACGGCAACAAAAATTCAACTAGAAACAGTGGTGTTCAATCTCTCCAAGCATCCCCTCACACTTGATGAATTATCCATTCTTAATAAAGGCCTCTCATTCATCCCGACATTGACTCAGGATGAATTTAAGTGGAAAGTGGATCTGTACAAACTGGGCAGGCATTTGCGACTCAGGGACTTTTTCTCGAGCAACAACACCAACTCTGAACCTATACCGACATCAGTAGAGTCATGCCCTCTGAAGAAGACCAGTACCTTCGATCCCCCATCTGTCAATCCTTCTATACAGACCTTTATGAGGGTTCTCAGGAGAGACACTGTACCCTTTGTTTCCAAACTAAAGTTATCTCATCACAACATCACGATGGGTGAAAGAAAGGCCATTGAGTCCCTACGCAATGACACTCAACTGGTTATCAGAGCTGCGGACAAGGGGGGAGGCATTGTGTTGTTGGACTATGACTACTATACCATGGAAGCCAATAACCAATTGGCTGACACCACTTGTTATCATAAACTTGGCCATGACCCTACAGGAAGCTACAAAGTTGAGATAGATTCCATCATTCAGGTGGGACTCAATAATGGATATATCAACAAGAGCACAGCAGAATTCATGACCACTGCACACCCCAGGATACCCTTTTTGTACACACTCCCGAAAATTCATAAATCTCTCTCCCAGCCTCCAGGACCACCCATTATATCAGCAAGGGGGTCCCTCTGTCAACCTCTATCTCAAGTAGTTGATTTTTACCTACAGCCATTGGTTAAGCAAACAGCCAGCTTCATTGAAGACACCTCCGATTTCTTGCGGAAACTTTAAACAGTACGTAATATTACCGATGACACCCTGTTGGTGACTCTTGATGTCTCGAGTCTCTACACAAACATTCCGCACTCACAAGGAATGGGAGCATGCAGAGAACTGCTTACGGACAATGATGCCTATTTCGGCCCACCGGTGTCTTTTTTGTTGTTGCTCATTGATGTTATTCTCAATAAGAATTATTTCCTCTTCGAAAATTGTTTTTATTTACAGAAACAGGGGACCGCTATGGGTTCGAATATGGTGCCATCGTACGCCAATATATTCATGGCGGCCTATGAACAGGTGCATATCTCTGGTAATCCTTGTTTTGGTCAATTTTTGTCATTTTATGTTCGCTACATTGATGACTTATTTTTCATTTGGCAAGGCAGCGAAGAGAAACTTTTGGCATTCATCAATTAACTTAATTCAATTCCAGGAACAATTAGATTTAGTCTGACTTTCAGCAGAACACACATCAACTTCTTGGATGTTTCCATCAAAAGGAGAACAACACACTTTTGACGTACATTTACAGCAAGGAATCAGATAGAAATACTTTGCTGTCACATTCAAGCTTCCATCCGGCTCCCCTTAAAAGAGGGCTACCCTTTTCACAACTACTGCGGGTGATTCGCATTACCTCGGATCCCACGGCCATCCCAGCTGCATTGGAGTCCATGTGTCAACGATTTCTTGACAGAGGCTATCCCAGGAAGGAGATAGATGACGCTCTATCTAGGATCGGACAGATTAAGAGAGAAGATGCTTTACATAAAAAAGTTCGTCCTGCTGATATGGAGCAAGACAGGTTAAATTTCAGCAGTATGTTCACCACAGCCTCTGGCTTTATCCGCAACAAAATTCGGGAACACTGGCATTTGATTGCGAGTGATCCAGTGCTCACCAAAGACCTTTCCTTGATTCCCAGATTTGCCTACAGACGGGGTCCTAATTTGAAGGACCTTCTAGTCAAGACTGATTTTTCTCAAAGAAAGACTAATAGAACGTCTAATTGGCTTACGAAAAAAACCAGGGGTTTATAGATGCACGGGATGCTCCAACTGTTCATTCCTGCTATTGGGCAACCGCTTCATCAATCCATCTGACAATAAGGAGTATTCAATTAAACAGAGTTTGGATTGCAACAGCCGCTTTGTTGTCTATGTTCTCAAATGTCCTTGCAATCGACTGTATGTTGGCAAGACCAGCAGAATGCTTAAAGAACAACTCAGCCAACATCGCTCCTCTATTAAGAAATGTCTTGCATCCACAGATTCCACGAGAGACTTCACGAACTTACCAGTTGCAAGACACTTCAAAGAGGCACAGCATACGGTCAATCAACTTAAATGTTGCATTATAGACCAGATACCACCACTCTAGTGGGGAGGTGACCGAGACAGGCTGTTACTACAAAGAGAACTCCAGTGGATTCACAGACTACACACTTTGACTCCCAATGGTCTTAATGAAGACTTTAGGTTGGGTTGTTTCTTGTGAAGCGATCCAGCCCTTGCTTTTGTTGGTTTCATTTCTTTAGACACCGCCGTGTGTCCAGTATTATGCATTTTCACCTACTAAGTTTTTTGCTTGAGCCCCTTGACACCGCCGTGTGTCAGTGTTTGTGCATGATGTATTGATGCGATTACTTATCTTACATTCCTCATGGGTTGTGGGAGTGACTTTGCTGCTATGGCACCTTTCTGCCATCACCACCAGCATTGCCCTGTTACGGATAGGCATTTGCCGGCTCTTGATGTGGAATTCTAGTGTTTTCTACAGCCATACCACACTGGACGACGTCTAATTCCGTCCAATCTTGGAAACTAAGCAGTGTTGGGCCCAGTCAGTACCAGTTCTGGAGACGGTCTGGGAATACTGGGTGCTGTACTTTTATCACTTGACCACTCATGGCCTCGGACTATAGCATGGGCATCCTTTAGTTATCTCTGTTTATTCTGCGTTCTTGTGCTCCCCCCCCCTTTATCCCTTGGCATCATTTACCCTTCCGTTTAATGCACTACCTTCGCTACCTTCGATCCATCCAATATCTGCACACAGTGGGCTCTACCTTAATTCTATTTCTTTTCTTTCATTTTATATTTCACTTAGGTGCTCTATCCACAGGGATGCTGATAGCGTCCTGCCACATCTTTGCCCCTATGGGATTTTCCTTCATTTTCCTGTTCTTCTGCCGCTGTTTAGTTTTTGCTCTGCTGGGCACCTGAATATTGTCCATTGACACTTTCCAATGTCATCCACCACCATTTGTGCCATTAACTGCCGCTGTCATTTCTGATATATGATTGAGTTAGACCTAGTGGTCCATTTAATGCCTACAGTGCCTTAATGATCGTTATTGCTTCAGGGATCTGTCCATACGGGACAGTTTACGGCTATTGTTTGAAACCTTTTTATCAGCGACACCCAGCGGAGCGCATTCTCTTATTTGCATCTTGCATTTTGCATTGGTTATTCTTGTTGTATATGCATTGTGCATTGTGTGATTATGTAGTATATGTTTTTTTCTCTTTCAGTGCTATATTTTACACTTTTTTATGTCATGCCACGTTCCATGTCTTGTTATATACCGTGTGCAGCCTACACTGTCCCCGTCCCCTGTGCGGGCTTAGTGTTGTCTGTGCTGGTGTCCCCCTCCTCGCACACAGCGCACCAGAGCCGTTGCAAGGGACGGCGCCGGCTTTGTTTACATTAGCGATGACACGACGGAGCTGGAGAGCCGGGGGAGCCGCGGGCTGTGCCTGTATGTACACTTGTCGCCTTGATATGGAATAAATCTTCTTCGTTTTATCACATAAAAAAAAATATAAAAAAAAATATAGGGCTTGTCCCGCCTCCCTCTCCTCCCATTGGATGCTGTTTTTTTTGCTGTTTTGGCGCCAATTTATGTTTATATCCCTGTGCTAGACACTGCTCAGATAGCCCCTGAGGAAGACCTGTATCGGTTGAAACAGCTGTTGGGCTGTGCCTGTATGTACACTTGTCGCCTTGATATGGAATAAATCTACTTCGTTTTCTCATCTAAACCGTGAGTGCTGGCTTGTTTTGCTTTTTCCAATGAGCTGGAAAAGCGAGTGCCTTTATGTTATTTTACTGCCTTGCACCATCTATTCATTCTGTACTATGGTTTTGAGTGCTGTCATTTTTGCTCTTATATATATGTATATATATATATATATATATATACTGAAAGTACAGCGCCACATGCGGTGGTAAAAAAACATAAAATAATAGTCAGGCTTTTGACTGTCAGATACACTCCGTATTAGAGGGTGTCAGCCAGTCCCTAGAGTTTTTAGCAATGGCAAGTTGCTAAGGTTTTTTTTGAATGTGTATATATATACTAGGGGTTCGGCGACCACTGGTATACCGTATGGAAAGTACTTGGAAGACAACCTAACTAGTTTAAAAATTATATATATGGACTAGGGAGATGTTTCTAAAAAAATGAACACATTTATTCAGCATATATTTCAACAATTGCAATGATAGGTGATATATAGTATAAGGGAACAGGTCGTTATGTCACTATACATAGGCAGTTTTCACTTATAAAAAAGAAATGGAAAATTGCTTAAAAATATTATTACATAAAAAATAGTAAAGTGCATGCAGATGGTATGATAAAAGGTATTGAAAAGAAGTATAACACATAAATGATATACGTGTGATCCAATATCTGACTTCATCAAGGGGTGATGAAGTCAGATTGATGAAACGCGTTGGGTAGCTTTGCCATGATCCTCCACAATAAGATAAGCCTCTACTTTTAAAGTTTTTTTATATAATTTTTGGATATTGGATCACACGTATATCATTTATGTGTTATACTTCTTTCCAATACCTTTTATCACACCATCTGTCTTCCAAGTACTTTCCATACGGTACACCAGTGGTCGGCGAACCCCTAGTATATATTTACATATATATATATATATATATATATATACCAACAAATATAAAACCACAGCACTCACCACCCCAGAAGTGGGGTGCAGTGTCTGCACTCACCACTCATAGGGTGGGGTGCATGTAGCCCATGGCCACCTACTTAAAAATATACAAACAGAAAGTTCAGCACTCACCAAAGCAAGCTAACTTATTTTCAAACACCAATAAATAAATGAATAAATAAATGATGGGGGTTTAGTTAGTGAATTGGCCAATGCATTGGGGGGGCCTCTGCGTGAGTCATTCACCAAATTGTTGGGTTTCAGCCTAATTTAAATACTGGGTAGGAGTATTAAAACATTGCTGTGCAGCAGTAAAAATTGGGAGGTACATGTGTAGCAATTGTGTGGCACATATTGGTGGGCAGCGCAGCAGCCAGTGCCGGATTAAGGGAGGGGTAACGGGAGCAGTATGTGGGGGACATACTACATTATAAATTGTTGTAGTCTCCCTCCGGCGGCTTAGCTGTTCAGTAGCAGCGACCGCCAAGGAGCTCCTGCACAGTCACGGGATAGTGAAGGGAAATCCTACGAGACAGTGACTGTAAGCCGCAGGCGTGCACTGCTCAGCCTGTGCTGCTTCGTAAGTGATGTCCCTGTTCTGCCATGTGTGTTTGTGTTGGGGGGGGGGGGGAGGGGGGGATAATTTTCCAGTGACATTAGTAGTGTGGCAATTGTGTGACACATATTGGTGGCCAGCAGCGTATTAAAACAGTGGTAGGCAGCAATGTTGGGTAGCATACAATGGGAGGCCAGCATCATTGGTGAGCAGTATACAACATTGGTGGACAAGTGGGCAGCACTGTATACATACCCAAACGCACAGACTATTCCAATCCTGGATCCTCTATCATCACTGCTGCCAGTGATCAACCCACAAATGGAGGATGGGAGTGTTCAGGTAGTGGCTCTGGTGATGTCCACACCAGGCAGGTCGTGAAGGTCGTGAAGACATATAGCTTTTTGTTGGTAGTGTACACACTGCAAGATTTGCTCCTAGTTGTTAGTGACATTTTTCGAAACTGTGTTGCATATACAGATGACAGACAACATCAATAGTGACCCAAGGGAGAGCGCGTCCCTAGCTATATAGGAGGTTATTCAGAGATGGACGCAGATCGTTGCATCCGCAGCAAGATCTGTTTCCATCTCCTCACATGGCAGGGGCCGACCAGCACAGGGGAAGACTACCCAGCATGTGTGTGGCACCGCCTCACGATGCGTCTGCAATTTAATTGCGGACGCATCGATTAGAGGTTGACCCCTGCGGTCCACCGTCATTTTTTTTTTATTGAAGTGGCTGCGTGTAATGTCACGCAACCGCCCTGAAAACGCTAGTGACACGCTCCCATTTTGCCCGCCATGCCCCTCCAACACTGAAATGCAGCCTCATAAACGCCCACCGCTGTCAATCACCTTGTAGCCACACCTCCAGGATGCACCTGCAAGGAGAAAGGTCGCACATGCGCACTGTGGTCTGTGTGCTTGTGCAGAACAGATGGACGTGGCCGCTGCATAGAGACGCCCAACTGCGACCATCTCAGAATCGCCCCCAAATAGGCTGATCATACTATTCCTTTAACCAGGGACACTCATGAATTACACAGGTTCTGTGGCTGGCTGACTAAAAGCCTGCATTTCACCTGGTTTTAAGCAGCCACAGAACCTGTGTAATTCATGAATGTCCCAGGTTAAAGGGATAGTATGGTCAGCCTACATAGTGCGTACACACTGAATGATTTAAGCAATTTGTCGTAACGAATGTTCGTTATCTGCAAATTCATTTAAAATGTCATCTAGTGTGTACCCGACTTTCCTTCTGCCCATTTCTACATACAGTAGTCTCAGTCTGAGTGGGAGATACATTTGTTTGAATACTATGGTTTATTTATACTGCACTAACTTTCCGGCATAGCAACTGTTTCGTTGAACATGGAATGCGAGCCTTAATATTAATCCCATTTATCCCGAAGATTTGCCACTTTAAACAACAAAGCAGTATCATGAGAAGATAATGAAGCATCATAGTCATGGTAATATTAGTACATAGTGTGAGAGCACTCTAACCTGCTTGATATCCGATATGACCCCTGACTGATACACATGCTTATGTCCTAATACAACACTACATTCCTGAGAAAACACACCTTTGTTTAACCATACAATTGTAAAAACACACTGTAGTGGTTATTTGAGGTTGTCAATATTAATACTATCTGGTGAGAGAGGTGAGATAAGGATATGTCTAAAAAGTCAGATATCAGACATTTAAGAGCATGTTTCTGTACAAGCTCTGTACACATAACTTAATCTCGGCCTACTATTTTACATATAAAGGAATAGGATGGCAGTTATAAGGTGTTTTCATAGTTGCAACTGTCGTCATGGTAGTGGATTTACTGAAATAAACAGGGTTTCTCTATCGTCCTAGTGGATGCTGGGGTTCCTGAAAGGACCATGGGGAATAGCGGCTCCGCAGGAGACAGGGCACAAAAAGTAAAGCTTTTCCAGATCAGGTGGTGTGCACTGGCTCCTCCCCCTATGACCCTCCTCCAGACTCCAGTTAGATTTTTGTGCCCGGCCGAGAAGGGTGCAATCTAGGTGGCTCTCCTAAAGAGCTGCTTAGAAAAAGTTTAGCTTAGGTTTTTTATTTTACAGTGAGTCCTGCTGGCAACAGGATCACTGCAACGAGGGACTGAGGGGAGAAGAAGTGAACTCACCTGCGTGCAGGATGGATTGGCTTCTTGGCTACTGGACATCAGCTCCAGAGGGACGATCACAGGTACAGCCTGGATGGTCACCGGAGCCGCGCCGCCGGCCCCCTTGCAGATGCTGAAGTCAGAAGAGGTCCAGAATCGGCGGCTGAAGACTCCTGCAGTCTTCTAAAGGTAGCGCACAGCACTGCAGCTGTGCGCCATTTTCCTCTCAGCACACTTCACACGCAGTCACTGAGGGTGCAGGGCGCTGGGGGGGGGCGCCCTGGGAGGCAAATGTAACCTATATAAAGGCTAAAAATACCTCACATATAGCCCCCAGAGGCTATATGGAGATATTTAACCCCTGCCTGGATTCACTAAATAGCGGGAGACGAGCCCGCCGGAAAAGGGGCGGGGCCTATCTCCTCAGCACACGGCGCCATTTCCTCTCACAGCTCCGCTGGTCAGGACGGCTCCCAGGTCTCTCCCCTGCACTGCACTACAGAAACAGGGTAAAACAGAGAGGGGGGGCAAATTTATGGCGATATTTTGATATATATAAAGCAGCTATAAGGGAGCACTTATTATAAGGCTATCCCTGTTATATATGTAATAACCTGATAAGACCTGAATGTAGCCCTTTGCTTAATCCTCTGTGTGAACAATGAGTTGTGAAAGCATAATGTATAATGTTAATACATATGTTCAATGTAGATAGGGATAACAGAAGGATATTGGTATATTTATTGTCAATACTTTGATGGAAAGAGGCAAGTGTGAACAAACGCCCCTGCCAGAGAGCAGGTGATGCTGTCACCCTAGGTCAGGTATAGTCGACTGCCCCACTGCATATCAAGGTGTGGGGGGTGGCTGGCACGAGGCTCCTTAACGGAGTAACCAGCTCGTGCAGGGAACCTTTGGCGGGACTGATCCGGGTCCCGAGGAGAAAAGAGATAAAAGGGGACTGGAGGAGAGCCGTTGGAGAAAGTCTGAGGAGGCAGAGAGCAGGACCAGAGCTGCGCAGCAAGAGCAACGGATTAGCTGCAAAGACCGGACCACGGAGAAGGCGGTAGCAGTACCTTATTGGCGGCTCCGGTGTGTCCCTGTCGGGCAGCAGTGACTGTGGGAGTGCAGACGGCGGCAGTGAACGAGAGTGGCTGCCGGAGGCGGAGGCGGTCAAGCGAGGCTGAGTGACGCCCAGCGGGAGGTAGCAAAGCCTGTCCTATCCAACCCGCTCAGAGGTGGGCTGTGGCCGGAACAGTGAGTGACACCGTTGGGGAGTGGAGGAGGCGGATTTGGTTCTCCCTTATAAGGGTAAAGGTGGGCCTAAGGAATTAATGACACAGGACAGCCTCATACTGAAGGGAAAATAGCCCCAGTGCCACAGCAGAAACTATTTAACTGTCACATAGTACCCACACTGAAGAGAAAAAGCTCAGCATTACCTCAGACTGTCCATTTGTAGCTGATTATAAGAAAAGGAAGGATTATACTCAGTTATAATATAGTATTTTGTCCTTTCCATAAGTGACACTAGGAAAGTTTTGTTACTTAAAGCAGCAGCCAACAGTTAATTCCTGACAAGAAGTAAAAAGTTAATAAGAAATAGTTACAAGTTACTATCTTAATTGCTTCTGGAAAGATACTTACCTCAGACATAGACACTTCTTCCGGAAGCTACAGTAATAGAAAAAGAGAGAAGGCAAATTAATATTTCACTCTTAGTCACCTTAACTAAACGTTAACTCAGTGCAGTGACACAGAAGGTGTTACAGATGACTAAAGGCCAGCATATGCGAATAACCTAAAGATACAGTACAGCTAGTAAAATCTCAACTCCATTTCTGCTTAAACAGACTTGATCCATATTGAGAGTCACTGAATCGGAGCGTATCACAGTTAACATCAGGGATCTACAAAAGTTCTCCATAAAATGTACTTCAGCTTAACCTTTAAAAGACTTCATGTGCACCAACGCTATGGCCACTAATCACTGCGCAGTGTAGACACTACTGAGAAGTATTTAAGATTAATAGAGTTGTTAGAACTTATATAGTAATGCATTATACGAACGTGTGTCAAGTATGATATTCTTTATGCTTTGTAACAAAAACTGTATGCATTTATGGTATGTGATAACAATAATCCTGAATTCAGTTTGACACAGCTCAAGACGGAGATTTGCTGGAATCAGCGGCTGCTGTAAAATAAAAGTACTATCTTTATGCGTTTGAGTGTGTGAATATATATATTATTATGTGATAATGTTTCTCTAACTGACAAATCTTAGTGTGGTCATTCAACACATTGACTAGTGATAATATCAATAGCTAACAGGAACACCTTACAAAATTTGGCGTCCCACGAACAGGATTGCGAACAAAGAAAATGTCAGACAACGAGCAAACACCCAGTATAGCGACAACAAGTGCGACAAGTGCAGACACGACAAGTACATCTAGCACAACAAGCACCTCAACAACCATGACCAATATAAACCCCATTACCCTCCCTTATTATTTTGGGGCTCCGTGGTTACCCGCGTATGCGGGATCGGGGGATACAAGTGGGAAAGATTCAAGTACATTCATTGAATTTAAAAGAAAATTACAAGCTATCTTCAGACTTTACACATTAACCAATCTTCAACAGGTGGAGATTTTAGTCGGTCAATTGAAGGGGTCAGCCTTACGGGAAGTCTTGTCTTGGCCTTTGGATGAACGAAAGACAGTGGAGCAAGTATTTCAACGGCTGGCAACTATTTTTGATATCAGTACCCTTTCAGAATTAAAATCCCGTTTCTATTCCCGCAAGCAGCAACCTTGGGAGTCATTGCGAGACTTCGCATTGAGTCTGCAGGAAGCATTACGAGATATACAAGAAATAGATAATGCAGAAATAAGGGAGGTGGATGAGACTTTAGTAAATCAATTTATCGATGGGGCGAATTGTGAGAACGTTCGAACTCAATTGAAACTCCTGAGAATGCAGAAAGCTACAGCCTCCTTTTTGGATTTTAAAGAAGCGGCTATTAAAGTAATAGGCCCAACACAACCCAAGGTAGTGGCTTTTCCTGAGTTACCCGGTTATCAAGAGCGATTCGGTGAAACGGGTGCTTCTAGTCGTACATCTACAGAAGTCACAAACCTACAGAAAAATCCCATGCAGGGTATGCAAACCCCAAATGCTGACACGGTTCTTATATTAAAAGGACAAATGGAAGAGTTGACGGTGGGGATGGCTAATATGAACCGAGAGCTGCAGAGGCTCGCCAAACACGTTCCATCAGGCCGAACCGGATCAACCTGGCGCCGAGACCGTAGAGGAACAGGAGAAGATTGGTGGGAACCGCCTGAGAGAAGAGGCCGTAGACCAACCGACAGATTTGACTCACAAGGCCGTCCCATCTGTCGAAGATGTAATAGAAGTGGCCATGTGGAAAGAGTATGCTCTCAAGAGGAGTCTTTAAACGCCAATGCCCCGAGGCCAGAGACCAACCCTCGGGGAGATCAAGCGGAATAGGTCCTACACCCGAAGAATGGTGCCCTAGATACATAGGGCAGCTCCCCGTTCTTAACATCTGGATCAATGGGGTCCAAGTACCAGCCACTTTAGACACTGGTTCTCAAGTAACAACCATCCAAGAAGATGTTTTCCATCAGTATTGGGGAAGATTGGAGCTGTTACCACCTCCCCCAACTTGGCTGCGGCTGGTTGCCAGTAACGGGTTAAGTATCTCCTGTCAGGGATACTGTGAACTGGACTTTCAGATTGGGCAGGCCCAACTAGTAGGGCAGGGATGTCTCATCACGAATGTAAAAGATCCTACAGTACCTCCCATTATTGTAGGGATGAACATATTGCAACTATGTCCGACTGAGCTAATTGCAGCCCTCCAGAGGGAGCTAACTCATGCGCCATCTGCTTGCCAAAGGGCTCTGCATCGGACCATCAAAATCATACAGGGGCAACAACAATTTGTTAGTCTCAGTGGTGAGGTGGGCAAAGTAAAGACTATAGATCGCAGACCTATTATTTTACAACCCAATTCAGAAACTATAGTTTGGGGAAAAGCCAAGTGTGGGCCACAAGGATGCAATTATAATGCGATTGTGGAACCTTGCCCTGTTTCCACCCGGAATGATATAGTCGTTGCACGGACCTTAGTAACTGTAGAAGGAGGAAGAACGCCAGTGAGGATCCTTAATCCCCATGACCATTCTATTAAGGTGTATCGTCATCAAGTTATAGCCAAGTTATCTTTGGTCACATTTCAAGATGTGATAGAAGTACCCTCTCTGCAGGCTCAAGTAAACCCCTGTTTCCAAGAAATTGAGAAGAGCAAAGATCAATCTAACTGGTGGCAGGAGCTCCAGATTGGAGATGAGAGCACTCCAGAGGAATTAAGATCTGGAGTTTTGCGTGTAGTGCAAGAGAATACTGCCACTTTCAGCAAGAGTGCATCGGATTTCGGGAAGGTAGATCGTATTTGCCATTATATTCCAACCGGAAATACCCCACCTATTAAAGAACGGTACCGTCCACTTGCTCCGGCTTTATATCAACCTGTGCGCAAGATGCTAGAGGAGATGGAAGCTTCTGGGGTAATTTGTGAGAGTTATAGTCCATGGGCAGCCCCGATCGTCTTGGTCCGAAAGAAAGATGGCACTCTCCGCTTTTGTGTGGACTATAGAAAATTGAATCAAGTAACTCATAAGGATGCCTACCCGCTACCACGTATTGAAGAGTCATTAGCAGCTCTAAAATCAGCCACCTTTTTCTCAACTCTTGACTTAACCAGCGGGTATTGGCAAGTTCAGATGGCTCCGGGCGATCGAGAGAAGACAGCTTTTACCACGCCTATGGGATTATATGAATTTGAGCGCATGCCGTTTGGACTTTGCAATGCCCCAGGGACCTTTCAAAGAGTCATGGAACATTGCCTTGGTCATAAAAACTTTGAAATGGTACTGTTATATCTAGATGATATTATCATTTACTCCAAGACCTATGAAGAACATTTGCAACACCTTCAGTATGTCTTTCAGCGACTTGCTGAGTATGGCCTCAAGGTAAAGCCATCCAAGTGTCATTTACTAAAAACAAGTGTACAATACCTGGGACATATTGTGAGTGCCGAGGGTATTATTCCTGATCCAGAGAAAATTGTTGCTGTACAGGATTGGCCTATTCCAAGTACCATCAAAGAAGTACGACAATTTCTTGGGTTTGTCGGATACTACAGAAGATTTGTTGAGAAGTTTGCTCATGTGGCGGCCTCTTTGCATGAATTACTTAGAGGAATGTCTAAGAACCCACGTGGGAGGAACATGAGAATAAACTGGACCCAGACTCAACAAGTCGCATTTGAAAAATTGAAAAACCTATTGACCCAGACGCCTATACTGGCATACCCTGATTATAGTCAGCCTTTCCATCTTTACACGGATGCCAGTAATCAAGGCCTTGGAGCAGTACTATCTCAGAATCAAGATGGGAAAGAACGAGTCATTGCGTACGCTAGTCGAAGCTTAAAGAAAACTGAGCGTAATGACGCCAACTATAGCGCCTTTAAATTAGAATTTTTGGCGCTAGTCTGGGCAGTCACAGAAAAATTTAAAAATTACTTGGCTGCTACTCCCTTTATAGCCTTCACTGACAACAATCCGTTAGCTCACTTATCAACAGCTCAATTGGGAGCATTAGAGCAACGTTGGGCTTCTAGATTGGCCAATTTCCAATTTACCATCAAATATCGAAGCGGTAAAAGTAATGTGAATGCTGATGCCTTGTCGAGAGTACCCAAAGAAACAGACCATAGAGTTCATGAAGAAGGATGGGAAGAAGTAGAAATGCCAGCTTTTCATGCTATGTTAACATGCCAACCAGTTTTATCTACCAGAACTACCAGTACATCTAAGTTCAAAAAGCAAGTTGTGTTGGAAAATGAACCGGAAGAAAAATGGAGGCAAATCCAAAAGGAGAGCCCTGTGCTGGAGCAATTGAAAACTCTTTTACTTGAAGGAAAGACAATGACCAGGGAAGAGAGACTGAATGCTGCACCAGAACTTCTCAAGCTCTGGAGACAGAGAGAACATTTTAGAATTCGGAAAGGGCTCATCATCCGCAGTAGTGTTCACCCAAAAACACACCGTCCCATTACTCAAATTGTGATACCATCGGCAAGAAAGCATTTCCTCCTACACGAGTACCATGACCAATCTGGACATTTCAGCACTCAGAAAGTAGAGGCGCATTTGAGAAAACGTTTCTTTTGGCCTAATATGAGACAAGACGTTGAGGAGTGGTGTATGAACTGTAAAAATTGCGTTATGCGGAAGCAAACCTCTTCTACTCAAAGAGCACCCCTCCATCCTATCATTAGTCATTATCCGTTGGAAATACTGGCCATTGACCATGTGAAATTGGAAACTAGTCGAACAGGATACCAATACGCTATCACCATGATTGACCATTACACCAAGTTCGCTGTAGCTCTACCGGTAAGGGATTTGACAGCGAAAACGACAGCGGAACTCTTGTGGAGAGCATTTGTACGGCCCTACGGGTACCCGGAAAACATCTTGACGGATCAAGGTCCTGCATTTGAGTCCAAATTGTTTAAGGAACTGTGTGACTTGTACGGATGTAAAAAGTTACGGACAACTGCTTATCACCCTCAGGGTAACGGGTTATGTGAGAGAATGAATCAAACCTTAATTAATATGTTGAGGGCTATTCCGTCACCAGAACGTCAAGAGTGGCCTACCCTGCTACCAGAGCTTACATTCCTCTATAACAACGCAGAACATAGTTCCACTGGATTTACCCCCTACTACTTACTCTTTGGGCGAGAAGGAAGGTTACCCGTAGATGTAAAATTGGATCTGCCTCCCGCCATCGTTCAGGAAGTGATTCCACAGAGTAATTGGGTGAAGGAACATAGGCAGAGATTGAAGACCGCGCAGAACATTGTGGATCAAAGAATGGGGGATGTACGACAGTATCAAGCTGAACACTATAACGAGACAGCCCATGCAGAGCCGTTGAAAGTGGGTGACATGGTATGGCGAAGAAAAAATCAGCGTATCAGTAAACTTGATAGTCACTGGGAGGCAGTGCCTTATTTAATTATTGAAATCCCACACTCCAACGTAGAAACGTACCGGATCTCCAAAGATAAAGGCCAGTCTTCTTTAGTAATCCATAGGAATCAATTAAAGCGCTGTTTAAACTTGTCCCCATATGATGGTGAGAAACAGCAAGATAAAGCCGAGATCTCTAGTCCATTCACCGATACTGAAATCAGTGACCCGATGGGCATGTTAAGTTGGTGTTGGCCAGTATTGCCCAGCATAGGAATGCCTGCTGTGGAAAGAGATCTTCCTGGCCCGAAAACAGTACTATCTGAAATTACAGAGGAAAAAAATGACATTGTTGCAGATTTTCCCTCGATACTACCAGATACACTAGCGAAATACGATCACACGGTGGTCAGGTCTCCAGTAGAATTAAGAAGATCAAAAAGAAGCAACAAGGGAATTTTACCTATTAGATACCAATGTTAATGGTTTATTATAAAGCTTGGGTACTTAGTAAGGGCAAAAAGATACATTAAGATTTTATCTGTTTAAGTTAAAATTTTGTTCCTTTAAGTATTTGTTGAAATTGTTACAGTAAATGTAAAGAAATGCATGAGGACATGCATAATTTAAGCGGGGATGTATGTAATAACCTGATAAGACCTGAATGTAGCCCTTTGCTTAATCCTCTGTGTGAACAATGAGTTGTGAAAGCATAATGTATAATGTTAATACATATGTTCAATGTAGATAGGGATAACAGAAGGATATTGGTATATTTATTGTCAATACTTTGATGGAAAGAGGCAAGTGTGAACAAACGCCCCTGCCAGAGAGCAGGTGATGCTGTCACCCTAGGTCAGGTATAGTCGACTGCCCCACTGCATATCAAGGTGTGGGGGGTGGCTGGCACGAGGCTCCTTAACGGAGTAACCAGCTCGTGCAGGGAACCTTTGGCGGGACTGATCCGGGTCCCGAGGAGAAAAGAGATAAAAGGGGACTGGAGGAGAGCCGTTGGAGAAAGTCTGAGGAGGCAGAGAGCAGGACCAGAGCTGCGCAGCAAGAGCAACGGATTAGCTGCAAAGACCGGACCACGGAGAAGGCGGTAGCAGTACCTTATTGGCGGCTCCGGTGTGTCCCTGTCGGGCAGCAGTGACTGTGGGAGTGCAGACGGCGGCAGTGAACGAGAGTGGCTGCCGGAGGCGGAGGCGGTCAAGCGAGGCTGAGTGACGCCCAGCGGGAGGTAGCAAAGCCTGTCCTATCCAACCCGCTCAGAGGTGGGCTGTGGCCGGAACAGTGAGTGACACCGTTGGGGAGTGGAGGAGGCGGATTTGGTTCTCCCTTATAAGGGTAAAGGTGGGCCTAAGGAAATAATGACACAGGACAGCCTCATACTGAAGGGAAAATAGCCCCAGTGCCACAGCAGAAACTATTTAACTGTCACATAGTACCCACACTGAAGAGAAAAAGCTCAGCATTACCTCAGACTGTCCATTTGTAGCTGATTATAAGAAAAGGAAGGATTATACTCAGTTATAATATAGTATTTTGTCCTTTCCATAAGTGACACTAGGAAAGTTTTGTTACTTAAAGCAGCAGCCAACAGTTAATTCCTGACAAGAAGTAAAAAGTTAATAAGAAATAGTTACAAGTTACTATCTTAATTGCTTCTGGAAAGATACTTACCTCAGACATAGACACTTCTTCCGGAAGCTACAGTAATAGAAAAAGAGAGAAGGCAAATTAATATTTCACTCTTAGTCACCTTAACTAAACGTTAACTCAGTGCAGTGACACAGAAGGTGTTACAGATGACTAAAGGCCAGCATATGCGAATAACCTAAAGATACAGTACAGCTAGTAAAATCTCAACTCCATTTCTGCTTAAACAGACTTGATCCATATTGAGAGTCACTGAATCGGAGCGTATCACAGTTAACATCAGGGATCTACAAAAGTTCTCCATAAAATGTACTTCAGCTTAACCTTTAAAAGACTTCATGTGCACCAACGCTATGGCCACTAATCACTGCGCAGTGTAGACACTACTGAGAAGTATTTAAGATTAATAGAGTTGTTAGAACTTATATAGTAATGCATTATACGAACGTGTGTCAAGTATGATATTCTTTATGCTTTGTAACAAAAACTGTATGCATTTATGGTATGTGATAACAATAATCCTGAATTCAGTTTGACACAGCTCAAGACGGAGATTTGCTGGAATCAGCGGCTGCTGTAAAATAAAAGTACTATCTTTATGCGTTTGAGTGTGTGAATATATATATTATTATGTGATAATGTTTCTCTAACTGACAAATCTTAGTGTGGTCATTGAGGAATAGTCATTCAACACATTGACTAGTGATAATATCAATAGCTAACAGGAACACCTTACATATATAGCGCTTTTGGTGTGTGCTGGCAAACTCTCCCTCTGTCTCCCCAAAGGGCTAGTGGGTCCTGTCTTCGTTAGGAGCATTCCCTGTGTGTCTGCTGTGTGTCGGTACGTGTGTGTCGACATGTATGAGGACGATATTGGTGTGGAGGCGGAGCAATTGCCAAATATGAGGATGTCATCCCCTAGGGAGTCGACACCAGAATGGATGCCTTTATTTATGGAACTACGGGATAGTGTCAACACGCTAAAGCAGTCGTTTGACGACATGAGACGGCCGGACAATCAATTAGTGCCTGTCCAGGCGACTCAAACACCGTCAGGGGCTGTGAAACGCCCTTTGCCTCAGTCGGTCGACACAGACCCAGACACAGGCACTGACTCCAGTGGTGACGGTGACGAATCAACCGTATTTTCCAGTAGGGCCACACGTTATATGATTTTGGCAATGAAGGAGGCGTTACATTTAGCTGATACTACAGGTACCACTAAACAGGGTATTATGTGGGGTGTGAAAAAACTACCTATAGTTTTTCCTGAATCAGAAGAATTAAATGACGTGTGTAATGAAGCGTGGGTTGCCCCTGATAAAAAGCTGATAATTTCAAAGAAATTATTGGCATTATACCCTTTCCCGCCAGAGGTTAGGGAGCGCTGGGAAACACCTCCTAGGGTGGACAAGGCGCTAACACGCTTATCTAAACAAGTGGCGTTACCCTCTCCTGAGACGGCCGCACTTAAAGATCCATCAGATAGGAGGATGGAAAATATCCAAAAAAGTATATACACACATGCAGGTGTTATACTACGACCAGCTATAGCGACTGCCTGGATGTGCAGTGCTGGGGTAGTTTGGTCAGAGTCCCTGATTGAAAATATTGATACCCTGGACAGGGACAATATTTTACTGTCGTTAGAACAAATAAAGGATGCATTTCTTTATATGCGTGATGCACAGAGGGATATCTGCACACTGGCATCACGGGTAAGTGCTATGTCCATTTCGGCCAGAAGAGCTTTATGGACGCGACAGTGGACAGGCGATGCGGATTCAAAACGACATATGGAAGTTTTGCCGTATAAAGGGGAGGAGTTATTTGGAGTCGGTCTATCAGATTTGGTGGCCACGGCTACAGCCGGGAAATCCACCTTTCTACCTCAAGTCACTCCCCAACAGAAAAAGGCACCGACTTTTCAACCGCAGCCCTTTCGTTCCTTTAAAAATAAGAGAGCAAAGGGCTATTCATATCTGCCACGAGGCAGAGGTCGAGGGAAGAGACAGCAACAGGCAGCTCCTTCCCAGGAACAGAAGCCTTCCCCGGCTTCTACAAAAGCCTCAGCATGACGCTGGGGCTTCTCAAGCGGACTCGGGGACGGTGGGTGGTCGTCTCAAAAATTACAGCGCGCAGTGGGCTCACTCGCAGGTAGATCCCTGGATCCTGCAGATAATATCTCAGGGGTACAGGTTGGAATTAGAGACAGATCCACCTCGCCGTTTCCTGAAGTCTGCTTTACCAACGTCCCCCTCCGAAAGGGAGACGGTTTTGGAAGCCATTCACAAGCTGTACTCTCAGCAGGTGATAGTCAAGGTACCTCTTCTACAACAAGGGAAGGGGTATTATTCCACTCTTTTTGTGGTACCGAAGCCGGATGGCTCGGTAAGGCCTATTCTAAATCTGAAGTCCTTGAACCTGTACATAAAGAAGTTCAAGTTCAAGATGGAGTCACTCAGAGCAGTGATAGCGAACCTGGAAGAGGGGGACTTTATGGTATCCTTGGACATCAAGGATGCGTATCTCCACGTTCCAATTTACCCCTCACACCAGGGGTACCTCAGGTTCGTTGTACAAAACTGTCACTATCAGTTTCAGACGCTGCCGTTCGGATTGTCCACGGCACCTCGGGTCTTTACAAAGGTAATGGCCGAGATGATGATTCTTCTTCGAAGAAAAGGCATATTAATTATCCCATACTTGGACGATCTCCTAATAAGGGCAAGGTCCAGAGAACAGCTAGAGATGGGATTAGCACTGTCGCAAGAAGTGCTAAAACAGCACGGGTGGATTCTGAATATTCCAAAATCCCAGTTAATGCCGACAACTCGTCTGCTGTTCCTAGGGATGATTCTGGACACGGTTCAGAAAAAGGTTTTTCTCCCGGAGGAAAAAGCCAAGGAGTTATCCGAGCTTGTCAGGAACCTCCTAAAACCAGGAAAGGTGTCTGTACATCAATGCACAAGAGTCCTGGGAAAAATGGTGGCTTCTTACGAAGCAATTCCATTCGGCAGATTCCACGCAAGAATTTTCCAAAGGGATCTGTTGGACAAATGGTCAGGGTCGCATCTTCAGATGCACCTGCGGATAACCCTGTCTCCAAGGACAAGGGTGTCTCTTCTGTGGTGGTTGCAGAGTGCTCATCTATTGGAGGGCCGCAGATTCGGCATACAGGATTGGATCCTGGTGACCACGGACGCCAGCCTGAGAGGCTGGGGAGCAGTCACACAAGGAAGAAACTTCCAGGGAGTATGGACGAGCCTGGAAACGTCTCTTCACATAAACATTCTGGAACTAAGAGCAATATACAATGCTCTAAGCCAGGCAGAACCTCTGCTTCAGGGAAAACCGGTGTTGATCCAGTCGGACAACATCACGGCAGTCGCCCATGTGAACAGACAGGGCGGCACAAGAAGCAGGAGTGCAATGGCAGAAGCTGCAAGGATTCTTCGCTGGGCAGAGAATCATGTGATAGCACTGTCAGCAGTGTTCATCCCGGGAGTGGACAACTGGGAAGCAGACTTCCTCAGCAGACACGATCTTCACCCGGGAGAGTGGGGACTTCATCCAGAAGTCTTCCACTTGCTGGTAACCCGTTGGGAAAGACCAATGGTGGACATGATGGCGTCTCGCCTCAACAAAAAACTGGACAGGTATTGCGCCAGGTCAAGAGATCCGCAGGCAATAGCTGTGGACGCGCTGGTAACGCCTTGGGTGTACCAGTCGGTGTATGTGTTTCCTCCTCTGCCTCTCATACCAAAAGTATTGAGAATTATACGGCAAAGAGGCGTAAGGACGATACTAGTGGTTCCGGATTGGCCAAGAAGGACTTGGTACCCGGAACTTCAAGAGATGATCACGGAAGATCCGTGGCCTCTACCTCTAAGGAGGGACTTGCTTCAGCAGGGTCCCTGTCTGTTTCAAGACTTACCGTGGCTGCGTTTGACGGCATGGCGGTTGAACGCCGGATCCTAAAGGAAAAAGGCATGCCGGAAGAAGTCATTCCTACTTTGATTAAAGCAAGGAAGGAAGTAACCGTGCAACATTATCACCGAATTTGGCGAAAATATGTTGCGTGGTGCGAAGATCGGAGTGCTCCGACGGAGGAATTTCAACTGGGTCGATTCCTACATTTCCTGCAATCAGGATTGTCTATGGGTCTCAAATTGGGATCTATTAAGGTTCAAATTTCGGCCCTGTCGATTTTCTTTCAAAAAGAATTGGCTTCAGTCCCTGAAGTCCAGACCTTTGTTAAGGGAGTGCTACATATACAGCCTCCTGTGGTGCCTCCAGTGGCACCGTGGGATCTCAATGTGGTTTTGGACTTTCTAAAATCTCATTGGTTTGAACCACTAAAGAAGGTGGATTTGAAATATCTCACATGGAAAGTGACCATGCTTCTAGCCCTGGCTTCGGCCAGGAGAGTGTCAGAACTGGCAGCTTTATCTTACAAAAGCCCATATCTGATTTTCCATTTGGACAGGGCAGAACTGCGGACTCGTCCGCATTTTCTCCCTAAGGTGGTGTCAGCATTTCATCTGAACCAGCCTATTGTAGTGCCTGCGGCTACAAGTGACTTGGAGGACTCCAAGTTACTGGACGTTGTCAGAGCATTAAAAATATATATTGCAAGGACAGCTGGAGTCAGAAAATCTGACTCGTTGTTTATATTGTATGCACCCAACAAGATGGGTGCTCCTGCGTCTAAGCAGACGATTGCTCGTTGGATCTGTAGCACAATCCAACTTGCACATTCTGTGGCAGGCCTGCCACAGCCTAAATCTGTAAAGGCCCACTCCACAAGGAAGGTGGGCTCATCTTGGGCGGCTGCCCGAGGGGTCTCGGCATTACAACTTTGCCGAGCAGCTACGTGGTCAGGGGAGAACACGTTTGTAAAATTTTACAAATTTGATACTCTGGCTAAGGAGGACCTGGAGTTCTCTCATTCGGTGCTGCAGAGTCATCCGCACTGTCCCGCCCGTTTGGGAGCTTTGGTATAATCCCCATGGTCCTTTCAGGAACCCCAGCATCCACTAGGACGATAGAGAAAATAATATTTTACTTACCGATAAATCTATTTCTCGGAGTCCGTAGTGGATGCTGGGCGCCCATCCCAAGTGCGGATTATCTGCAATAATTGTACATAGTTATTGTTAACTAATTCGGGTTATTGTTGAAGGAAGCCATCTTTCAGAGGCTCCGCTGTTATCATACTGTTAACTGGGTTTAGATCACAAGTTGTACGGTGTGATTGGTGTGGCTGGTATGAGTCTTACCCGGGATTCAAAATCCTCCCTTATTGTGTACGCTCGTCCGGGCACAGTACCTAACTGGAGTCTGGAGGAGGGTCATAGGGGGAGGAGCCAGTGCACACCACCTGATCTGGAAAAGCTTTACTTTTTGTGCCCTGTCTCCTGCGGAGCCGCTATTCCCCATGGTCCTTTCAGGAACCCCAGCATCCACTACGGACTCCGAGAAATAGATTTATTGGTAAGTAAAATCTTATTTTTTTTTATACTATGGACCCCATTTATCAATGAAAACTTTCTCTTGTTCTAATTAACATTACAGCTCGTCAGTGCTTGTATTCAGCACTGAAGCTGTCGAGCGTAATGTTAAAACACCCGGCAGCGCTATTTTTCAAGCCCAAACAGCGCTGACGAATGAAGATTTTCTTTATTCTTCAGAAGTCTGCGCATGCGCATTGTGTTTTCCTTCCTGGCACATGCGTAGTTAAGACTTCCGGATGCTGCAGCCAATTTAGAGCTGCATTATGCAGGATGTTTCCATAGAAACCCAGCACCCGCAAGACATGCCAGGCTCACTTTCGGGAGCCAGGGAGGCAGCATTGGGCAAACACCACGCAGCGCTATTTAAGCAGCAGGTGGAGGCAGACGAGTCCTAATAAGGTAAACGAGCGCTATTTTACAAATAGCGCTCGTTGTTAAATACACATGCACATGCATCTGTGATGGGTGGACGCTGTGCCATCATGGCAAAATAGATAGGTAAATGACTCTAATTATCACAGAAAACGAGTTTCCAGCAGGAAAACTCGTTGATAAATGGGGGCCTATATATTTTGTGCTACAATTTTGAATGCAAATAGAAGTGAATATTTAAATCAGCTGCCATTTCAATATATTTTCAGTTCCAGCTTTAATAAATGTAAAATGTACAGTCATAGTGCTTAAAAGCATATTTATAGTATCAGTGTCAAACTACACATATTTCATTACCTGCACTAAAGGCCTGTCATTGTAGCAAGTTTGGCATGCTATATCTGTTGGAATATGTGTATACTTCTGGCAATGGCATGGCAGAGTAAATAGACCAGCGGATGCCCTGAGTCAGCGAACTGCCCAGTACTTAAACCAGTTATGCATTCACAGTTATGCATATACATACTTTCAGCATGGATCTGAGCTAGCGTACAGGTCATCAGTCGGTGACTGTATGTAGGTAGCAGAATGCAAACGGTACCAGCAGCTGTAGTAGGATGGATCAGCAGTAATAGTAGGGTCTTTATGTAGGCAAGTGGAACACATCCGAGTCCCACTGTGGGGCTCTAACTTAGTGACCATCAGCGGCCATCTTGGTCAGGGATTGAAGCCTCCTAAAAGAAGCCAGTACGGAGTATGCACAGTAGCACTCTCTGACTTCAATAAAATCGCTGTATACCTATGTGACATGAATATTTACTACATGAAGAGGCAGAACTCGGCTGAAACTGGACCTTCTTACAACAGACCATTAAGGGTGTGTTAAGCCTTTTTCCAGACATACTGTATCATTTGTACTAAGGGGGTGATTCAGTAAGGATTGCAGAATCTGCAATCCTTTATATCGCATGATGGGGTCCGCCAATCGCAGGGCAAGGCCACCCAGCATGTTCAATGGCCTGCACAGTGGTTGCGACCACAATTTAATCGTGGTTGCAGCAACTGTGGGCGACCCGCTGCAGTGACAGCTAGGCTGCATATGCAGGCGGCCGCCACCATTTTTCCCATCGGTCCCATTTTCCCCTTGCTGTCCCCGCAACGGTCCATTGCCGCCCCGCAAACGCCTCTGTCTGTCAATCAGATAGTCAATTTGCCTCACAGCACTGAGGTTATGGGTTCAATTCCCACCATGACTCCAACTGTGTGGAGTTTGTATATTCTCCTCGTACTTGCGTGGGTTTCCTCCGGGTACTCCAGTTTCCTCCCACAATCCAAAAATATACTGGTAGGTTAATTGGATCCCAACAAAAAAATTAACCCTAGCATGAATGTGTGTGCGTGTACATGTGGTAGGGAATATCGATTGTAAGCTCCACTGGGGCAGGGACTGATGTGAATGGCCAAGTATTCTCTGTAAAGCACTGCACAATATGTGTGCGCTATATAAATAACTGGTAATAAATAAATAAATAAATAGGTGTTCACAGCGAATACGAGCCAATCGCATTGGTGCCGGGCATGGGGATATTGCCTGAATAACCCTCTGTGTAGAATAATGTAGGTGCACAATGATCATGGTGACATGTACAGTATAAAACCAAGTGTATGTATAGGGGAAGATGCAAAGCAAAGATTCAAGATACTGTATGTAACGGTCTGGGGAAAAGAGAGCATTTACGAGGAGATTCCAGTTACCCTGGGAACCGCAAATGGACTTTATGGAGGTGGTGGAGGTTGGGCCATATACTTTCAAAAGGACAGCTTTTGCATCTTATACTGAAATATGCATTTTAGGCACATTTCCAGCAATGTAATAACATTTTTGAAAAGTACTTTAATGACGATGTGTGTAATAATGAGAGTTAATATGTCTCATCATTGTAATGATTAATTGAACATATGAATGAGTCAAGACAAACAGGACCTGTTTCAGAGGTTGGCGCAATGCCAATGTTGGCACAGCTAAATGATTTATTGCTACTACATATGCTCAAAAACTCCAGAAAACCCCTACAGCGCATGCGATCGCCTGACTGTATTTAGACACCACTGTTGCGTATGGAGTCACTTGCAATAGAGATGGTGATGCACAGCCATAGGCAGGGACAGACAGGGGCTCCGAAGTGGCCCTGGTATTTCTGAAAATGCACGCACGCCTTCAGCGCACATGTACGTCAAAGGGGGGGCGCACAGACATGACTCACGGGGGCGTGCCACTAGTCAGGTGGTGTGGACTCGTAGCACACCAACATTTTCATGGCGACGCACACTTCGGGTGGGGGGCAGCCAAATCAGAGAGCCGGAGGCTGCGCTGCGCACAGCCTTATGGGCTCTCTATGAGACTGGGCCACCACACCATCGGCCCTTCTGGCATATATATGTCAGAAGTGCCAGATGGGCAGTTCAGCCCTGGCCATGGGTGTTCCTGGGCGGTGACTGAGAGGTGGCCTTAAGTGTTCACAAAGAGTACTTTTCTTTATTTAGATTGTATATGGTCTAGAAAAGGGTTCAAGGGACACAGTTCTGATGAAATGGGGGGCACCAAGAATGCATAAATAAACTTTTTTCTTTAAGTAAAGATTATTTGAGTCTCCAGATCCTTTGGCAGCACTCATTACAGTTGCACAAAAAGCATGTATTTCTATAATAAATTTGTTATTAGAGAACCCTGATGATATTATGTTACAATTATTGTCAACAAATGGGGGTGCCACCACAGATCATAATCTATCTGTAGAAAAAAAAAAAGAAGGATTTGTTTTTTCAATGCACTGATCAAATTAAAAAAATATTTTTAGTGACCCGAAAAACAGATCCTTCTTATTTTTTCTATAGCACACATTACAACAACAAACCTCGGGAGATCAAATCTATTGGTCAGGATAATTCACAATTGGACATTCCAAAAAAAAATTAGCAGAGAAAATTCTGTGAGGAACTATGGAATTTGATTAATACCTTTGCTTAGGTCTCCTAAAATGACCAGTGAATAAACTCCCCTGGTAGATTTTCACAAGGGTTGTTCAGTCCTGGACCTACAAGAGGTGCTTCAATGCCATGTGCATGAGAATGGAACCCAGGAGTAGGGTGTCCAGAAGGCAGCAGTAGAAGAGTTGTGAATGAGTCTCAGGGTAAGAGTTTCTCCACGGCCTGACCACAAAAATTCCGGTTGGATCGCGATTTGCGATCCAACCTGAATTAGCCCCTGAGTGGTTAGAACCAGAAGGTAGTCATACATGCATGCATTGAGAACTGAGAGAAGAGTTTGTTCCTTGAAGATGGATAAATGATCTCCTGGTTCCTCAAAAAAAACAAACATTTCAACTCTTCCTCTGTATGCACCCATTCATAATAGTACATTAAGGAACATATTACACAGAGCAATTACATGGCATGTAATGCTTAGTGCTTGAGGAGGGCTTCTTCACACTGGTCATTGCACAAAAAATTGTGTGTAAGCATTACAAGTGTTTGTAAATGCCAAATAGCCCCTCTCGGCTAGCTAGATCCCATGAGTCTTGGCTGAGCCAAGTGTCTTGTCTCCCTCAGAATAAGCATCTTATTTGCATTTAAAAAAAAAACAACTAGAAGGGACAAAACTACACTGCTAGTCCTAGACCAGATAATTATCATTTCCTACAACTGCTAGTCACAGCAATAAGAATTTATCGTCTATAGGGGTGATGTATGAAACAGTGTAAATAGTGGAAAAGTGGACCAGTGGAAAAGCTGTCCATTGCAACCAGCTTTGAGCAACCACTCTTTTCGCTGCTTGATACATCAAACGCTTTAAAAAAAAAAAAACAACAACAGAGACAGGAAATCCCAAATGAGCCTGTCCCTGTAGTGGTGTAGAAGTGTTTTTGGGGGATATTCTGCAAATTTACTTTGGTAAATAAGCCCTAAAGATAAAATGTAGCTATATTGATAATGATAATGATGCATAATTTATGTTGATAATTTGATCCCTAATTGTTATTATGTAGTTAATTGTGAAGTCAATAAATAATTTGTTATGTTATTGTATGATGTAATGGTGATAGCGCTTAATATTGTATAGGACATCAAGTATAATTTTGTGTACTTTGATTAAAATATTTATATTTATACATACAGTACATTCTGTACATATATACTAGGCTGTGACATCTAGAGTAAAAGGTTATGAGGATCAATTTGATGATCATACCATTGTAAGAGCTACATATGGTTATTAATTGTGTAAAAACCCTTCAAATTTCAATAAAAATTATTGAATTGATAATATGTATTAAGGGATAAAATTATTTCCGGTCATTGAAATCAATGTCTTTTTTTATATATAGTATTATTTTCAGGTTGTTTGTTTTATAACTGAGTTTGTTTCGCCAAAAAGGACCAAATAAATAAGTGGGATGTAGATTGCATCCCGACGTTCATAATCCAGATGCTCACAATACCAGCGGCGGGATCCCAACAGGTCAAAATGATGACAACTTTAAATGGCAAGTATTAGGGCTAGACTGTGGGGGTGGGGGGTGGGTTAGGCTGCTGAAGGGGACAGGCGGGGTAAGACTGCGGGTAGACAGGGGATGGTTAGGGTTAAGCAGTGGGTGGGGACGGTTAGTATTAGGCTATGGGGAAGATGGTTAGGCAGCTGAAGGGTCCTGTGGGCAGGGTTGAACTGGTCCACAGGGGTACAGGGGAAGCGCCCGGTGGGCCCAACTGCCTGGGACCCACTCTTCCTCTAGGGATCAGGTCAGGGGCATATTAAGAGAGGAGTAGGCCCATGTGCAGCCTCCTCCACCCGTGCCCTCTCCTCTCGGTCAGCGGCGCAGTGCTGTAGAGAGTCTGAGCACTAGAGTGCTCAGACCCTAATACGCATGCACAAATCTCCGGAAAAATGGCACAGCAGCTACTTTCCCGGTGATTTCTGCAGCGCTGCTGCCATTGGCGTGAGACTCTGGAGGGTATTAAAAAAATGGGTGCAGCGTGCGCGGTGTAGGCCCCACTGGACTCAGGGGCCCATGTGCACCGCACACACTGCACCCATTTTACACACTGCACCTAGTATAAATATGCCAGTGGATCAGGTTCCAGATTGTGCACTTGAATTATATGTTATGCATATGTTACATTATACAGCACAGAACTATGGTGTATATTTTCTACAGTGCATTGCTGTTATTAATTTGGTACATTATCATGATGCACCAGCATTAATTACTATATAATATATATATATATATATATATATATATATATATATATATTTATCATGGGGACTAGACCATGCACTCTCTAATGATTAGCCAAGTCTCTGTGGCAGCTGGCCAGGCCCCCTCTGAAGGCTGGTCACACCCCTAAACATGGGCTGCTACCACAGCATTCCCCTGGTAGGCTCTTTGTGCCTCAGTACCCCACTACTTGCGCGGTAAGGCTGTTAGTGAGGGGGGAAGGGTGGTAAGGGTTAAGCTATGGCAGTGATGGGTTGGTGTTAGGATCGTGGTCAGGGTTAGCCTTAGAATACTACCAAAAATGCCTGCATTTTCACCATAGTGATCCTAATGCCGCCATTCTGACCGCTGCGATTCTGACCATCGGATACAATACCCAATCCAAATAAACAGTACAGATAGGTCCACGGTTATCTTGACTAGTTTGCTGCCCTAGGCACAACATGACTTATTAGCATAAACCCTTCATCTATTGTGCTCTGCTGCAATACAATACAGAGAACAATACAGCAGGGGATTAAGTCCGAGTGGCCAGTCTCAGTTAATCCTATTAAAGGTCAAGATAAATGTGGACCCATCTGTATTCCAAAGTATATTGTACATTTTTTGTTAGCACACATAGGTTTTGCACACCTTGGGATGAGCCACACTGAGGCCTGGGTTCTTGATGATGTTGTACACAGCTAACCTATTTTTTACCATTACGCATTCATATGAGCCGCACTGCGCAAGTTCCATAATGAACTTGCGACGGTTACTGCA
Organism: Pseudophryne corroboree; assembly: GCF_028390025.1. Classification (NCBI taxonomy): domain Eukaryota; kingdom Metazoa; phylum Chordata; class Amphibia; order Anura; family Myobatrachidae; genus Pseudophryne; species Pseudophryne corroboree. The sequence continues at coordinate 732,063,603 of NC_086447.1, forward strand.
GTGAGGATTTATTTGCAAAGTGAATGACAGGGAGCATGAGTGTGAGGTAATGGGGGAGTGGCGACTCAAATGCAGGTGTACCATGACTGCTTTGGGGGGGGTGTCATAGCTTGTGACTGTGATCCCATCTTACTTTCGATTCCCATGCTCCGTGACCACAAGGTTGTGGCCCCCATACATCTCAGATGTATTTGGGCAATGCCCTGATCCCCCGGTGGTTGGTTTGGGAGGATCAGGAATATTAAACATTTCAAAATCCAGATCCCCCAATCCCAACCATTTTCGGTCGCAATAAGGCAATTGTGCTTTTTTAACATGTTTAATTTCCTCATTGTGGGTCCGGTCAGTGGATCAGTGGTGCCGGCGGATCGAGGAATCACAGCCGCAGATGTATGGGGGCCATAGCTCAGAAGGTCGTCAGATGTCTGTATCTTCATACACAAGCAGTCTCCTCACTGTGCAAACTTGCGAAGGGGATCATTGCATTATATACATAAGTCGCACAGTACAGTGTTAGACTTGGTGTGTGTATGGTGTTCTATGATCAGTCCTATAGTAAGTTAATACTTTATTGCATACTTACCCTTAACAGAATGTTTCCCCCGCAGCAAAAAAACCAAAACAAAACAAAACGTACAGTAAGATCCTTACTGGATGGCGTGAGTGATCAATTGGTCACAACTCAATGGATCGTAACTATATGTCTCAGACAAGAGAGAATGAAGAGAACTCTATTGATTTTGATGGGTTTCCACCAGTATTTGCTTATTTCAATACTGCACAATTGCTCAGGGTGTGCCAGGTTCGTTAGGCGATGACAGTGGACAACTAGTTTGAGGACTTATTATATTTACAATGGGATTATAGTCAAGACTCTGATTGGGCCACTAAAGGACATCTGTTTTTTTTTTTTTTATTATTATTCTAAACCCAGTGCTCCTCTTGCAGTGATCATTATCTGTCTGACAGACAAATTTCCTCCACAGTCTCACCTTTTTATTGTAGGTTTGCAAGTGTTTTCCAGGATATGCTTGTAACGTGCGCTGTTCATCTTCTCAGAAGATTAGTAGTCGCTGCTGAAAGCACAAAATGATCCATGTGTACTGTGTGATTTTATTCCATACATTCAAGACAAAAATATTCACTTTAGTCTTGTCTTTAGTCTTGCCATAAGACTTACTGCCACATACTGTATACGGCACACTGCAAATGGGGATGGACTCTATTTTACATTCTTCCTCCTTGTGTCATTCCCACAAATGGCTGTGTGGAATTCCTTCACCCTTAGACATTATTTAGCATCACAGCTACTGACTACTGTAACAGAGTGGGTATGGGTCATTGGGTCGACATACATTAAGTCGACATGCATTGGGTCGACCACTAAATGTCGACATGCACTAGGTCGACCGGGTCGTTAGGTCGACATGTGCAAAGTTGACAGGTCAAAAGGTCGACATGGGTTTTTTAACTTTTTTGGGTGTCGTTTCATCGTAGAGTGACGGGGACCCCCAATTAGTGCACCGTGTCCGCTCGCCATGCTTCGGGCAAGGTGCCTCGCTTTACTACCGCTCCGCTTGGCACAGATTACTGTTCCCATTAGTAGTCCACGTGGATCGTAAAGTATGAAAAAGGTAAAAAAAATGAAGAAAAAAAATTGTGAAAAACTCATGTCGACCTTGCACATGTCGACCTAATGAACCTGTCGACCTAGTGCATGTCAACCTTCAGTGGTCAGCCCAATGCTTGTCGACCTAACGACCGCAACCCAACAGAGTAATTGTTAAAGTTGCCCTGACAGTAGCTTCCCTGCAAAGTACCGCTCTAGTCTGACTGCTACATTTAGGGGGCCTGACTATGGTTTGATAATTCTTCCACTTCGAGGGATATTCAATAGAAATGGGTTTTTTCCCTTTTCCAGGTTTGTCTGCATAATCATATCTTTTATTTAACCTTTAATCTTTTTTTTCTATTTCTACCATGTTGTAGCCCCTAACATACCAAGGCAAGGATGTAATGAAGTTCGAGTTTACTGGCCGTGCGGGATGCCGGACGAACGTGGATGGGTTTGTTTTTTTTCAAAGGGGCAATCGTTTACAAAGAATGGTTTAGTCTTGTAAATGATTGCCCCTTTAAAAAAAATAAATCTGAGTTTGGCTTGTATCCCGCAGGGCTGCCAAACTCGAACTTCATTACATCACGTCCCAAGGATTATTTATATTTATAAAGAGTTAACAGCAGGTGATCCACACATTTCTTACACAGTTGCAGCCAGTCCACATTCTGTGTGGGTGATTCAGAAGCAGAGAGAGATGTGAGGGTGGCTGCATCTATTCGAAGCTGCTTGTCTTCAACTTTATGCAAATGCTGCAACAAAGTCCTTCCCTGGTGTACATTCATGCGTCTGAATGTGCAAGGACTGAGACTCCCACTGTAGCGTCCGTAGGCGGTATAATACCGCCTGGTGTATCATTAGGTGCATCATTGGTTACATCATCCAAACTTGCACCTGCCCTATAGCAGATGCAGTTTCTCTGTTTGAGTATATGGGGTCATTCCGACCCGATCGCTCGCTGTAGTTTCTCGCAGCGCAGCGATCAGGTCGGAACTGTGCATGCACTGGCGCCGCAGTTGCCCGGCGCATGTCATCCATTGTTGCCTAGCGATCGCCTCTGAGGCAGAGGTGGTCGCTGGGCGGGAGGGAGCTGGATGGCGGCGTTAAGCCGCCATTTAGGGGGCGCGGTCTGGCCAACGCAGGCGTGGCTGGACCGTTGGGGGGCGGATTGCGGTGGCTGCGTGATGTCACACGCAGCCATTGCGGGCCGGGGAGCGTCGAGTAGCTCCTGGCCAGCACAGTAAAGCTGCGCTGGTCGGGAGCTACTCTTGAAATGCAAAGGCATCGCCGCTGTGCGATGCCTTTGCACTTCTGCGGAGGGGGAAGGGAGCGGCACTGACATGTGGGGTGGACTAGCCCTGTGCTGGGCGTTCCACCGCATGTCGGTGTGAATGATCGTAGCTGTGCTAAATTTAGCACATCTACGATCAACTCGGAATGACCCCCCTAGTCTCCTATGTGAGCAGAGGTGCGTCTGCGTATGCAGCCACTTTCATCAAGACGTTTGTGACACTCCCATCAGATGGACCATTTCCTAGTATGCGCTAAGCCACCTCCCAGCACTTTTCCAAGACATTTCTGATACAATGTATCTCCATCACAACAGCACCTTTCTGTTTAATACGTGTCCTGTAGGAGGTATTTAGGATTCTTGCATATGCGCAGCAGCAAAACAAATCATTCAACAACGTGAACATCAACATTGTGTGCGGTCCTAAATTAGGCCCTGTGTGACTGATTTACTGCACTTATAATATTACTAACATACTATGCGTATGAACCTGCTTTACTGTATGTAACAAAATAATCAGGAGGGTAAGGAATAATTAGAATGTGTATACATTCTGTGCAGGGACGGACTGGGGAACTTAGATACCCCTGACACTCCATCATGGTCAAGGGGGCCTGTCTCTCTGTATTCCAGGTGACTGAGCAGTACAGAGCTGCTCGGCCAGCCCTAGTCTCTATGTGCACTGTGCGGCTAGACCGGCAGATCAGGAAATCGACCTTCTGGCATTTGCCAGAAGTGCCAGATGTGGCTGCCTTCAGAATATACAAATGTACCATTAGCAGATACCAACATCTCACGTCAATTGTGTATGTGCTTTGCGTGTAAAAAATATTCCTGCCAGAATAGGCGGATGACATCACATAATGTAAGACATTCTGTTGTTTTGCACTTTTGGAAATTCATAGGCCTATAATCTCTCTTGAATATTGGTTAAGGGCCTAATTCAGTAAGGATAACAAATTCTGCTAATTAGCAGAATTTTCAATCCTTTGGATCGCATGGTGGGGGCCTCCCTTCGCTGGCCAAGGTCGCCCAACATGCTGGCCCGGAGCCTTCCCCACTTCAACAAGCAGAAATTACGATCGCATCGCAATTTCTGCTTGTTAGCAGAAATACAGGAAGCCTCCTGCCGGCGCAGCTTAGCTGTGCCCGCAGGAGACCCGCTACCATGTTCGTGATCACGGCGTCTGAGCATGATGTCACGCAGCTACCATGATCCTGCCCCCAACACCCCCCCGTTTGGCCGCCCCCGCCCCAGTTCGCGCCACACCACCTCAGCAACGCTCCGTCTCCTCCCTGGAAACGGAGCGCTGTCCTCCCACCCCCTGCCCCGCGACCGCCTGTGCCTGATTGACAGGCAGTGGCGATCGCATTTTCTGCGGCCCCCTGCAGAAAATGTGGGTGCATGCGCAGGACGGGCACTGCACATGCGCCCGAAACTTTTTCACAGTTTTCGCAGTTGGATCGATTACTGCGATCCAGACTGAATTAGGCCCTAAGTTCACAAAATACTTTTACCCTATTTTTACATTTCTAACAGGAAACCATTTCACCTGCTACAGTTCTTTTTGTAACTGAAATATTTATATTAACTTGACTGCTACAATAAAATCATTGAAAGAATCAGCCCATATATAATACACGTAATAAAACGTTATACTTGGCTTTGAAGTTAAGGTAGAGATCGCTTAGGTTGGATTACTACTTTCTGCCATAGCAACACCAAGCCATTTCCTTTGCAGTTAATAGTTGTGTTTGCGATGTTGTCATAGCTTTAGTTTAGTTAGCATTAGCACACAGAGACATTAAACAGCAGAGTTAATGATTGTTTTTTTTATTCTTAGATTGAAATTTATACTGAAGATAACTGCAATTATCTGTTAATGACTTGTAAGCCTTCAGTCATATGTAACTAGATTTCCCAATCCATTTTTTTCATTAATGCAGTTGGGAATGTGGTTTACTGTAAATCTGTGTAATCTTGTAATCAATAGATCACATTTCATTTGATTTGCTTCAGGAATTAAGTTATAAGGTGCATGAGGCAGCAGGACAAAAGTGTCCTAATCATGCTGGGACGACCCACAATAAGTTTCTTCCTGTTGAGGAAATGTTTTCATTTTTATTGGACCAACATACTATAAATAACATGATGAAAAATGACAAGAAAAACTACAAGGTAAAATTGATTGATTGATTTTGGCACTGATATCCAACTAGCATACAGTAGGTCATCAGGTATGTGATGGTAAAACCAGACCTGGCTTTGGGCATGGCAGTGCAGCAGAATGCCATTAATGGTGAGATGTGAAGACTGTGTGAGAGGAAATATTTTCCTAGCGAGGTCCATCAGCTCACATTACCATCACCAAATATGTTCATTATATCTACAGTCAATAGTGTAAAAGGACTACATTGTTAACACTAATTATGTCTGGGGAAAAAAAGGCATAAAATCAAGTATGGGGTGGATTAGGGGTAGACATAGAAGGGGGAATAAGGAGAATAAAAAGAGAGTGTTGGGTAAGGCGGAGAGAAAGAGTGGGAAAAAGAGGAGGAGAGAGATAAAGGTAGAGACAGGGAGAGCGAGAGGGAGAGGAAGAGAAAGATGGAGAAATGAGAGAGCGTGAAGGAAGAGAGAGTAGAGAGTGTGGGGGAAAGTACAGTGCAGGAGATTTTTATTGGAGCAGTTCAGTTTGCATTGGTTCATATTGGTTTTGACCCCGATCTGTTATTGGTTATCCACCTGTCACATGGTTTGGATAGTCAATAAGATAATTCTGAAATTGTGTGATCTTAGCCCCCTCCCAATAAGAAAAAATAAATAAACTGAACACCATCTCCTATATAATAACCCACATCTGTGACTCTGTGCCTGTGTGTACAACGCTGGGTGTGGCTAGGAGCTTTCATTGGGTAAGCAGCAGGTCTATCACACCCAGTCCACAGCTGATTGGGCGAGAAATGCCCTCCCACACAGGTTACATCCAAAGGGAGGCTCTGCCGTTTGGCTGCTGTGTGTTCCCAGAGCAGGATTAACAATGGGGCTGATGGAGCTGCAGCTCCAGGTCCACACCCCAAAATAGGCCTACTGCATCTGCAGCAACATACCCTCCAACAATTTACAGGTAAAAATAGCTACAAATTCGCAAAGGGAGCGTGGCCATGGGTAAAGTGGGTAAAGTGGCGTGGCTCCGCCCCTTTTCCTATACTTTAAATGGAAGTTTGGAGAGCCAAAAATCGGTACAGACCATAAAAAAAGGTACTGAACCTGCCAAAAAGGTACAGTTGGAGGGCGTGCCACTGCATCTGCAGCAAGTCTCTGCGCTGTAGATAGGGGGGGGGGGGGGAATCCTTTTACTGCAGCGTCCTATGTCCTGCTGCCAGTCCGCCTGCCCCCTCTGGCATCAACAATCCCCACTCCCTAGCCGTGGTGCAGGTAGAACAAAAGCTGCTCCGGCCACCGGCATAGATGTGTATGAAAGCGGTGCAGCGGAAGGCTTTCATAGCCCTCCCTGTGCCGCATACTCTCTGAGCCCTGGGGCCTCCTCTGCGCGTGATGTCACAGAAGTGTCTCCCCGCCACAGTCGAGCCAAATTTCCCAGGGGCTCTGACTCCTCAACACAGCACCTGGGCTGCCGGCCTAGAAGCCCCAAGATGGCTAATGTAACGGATAAAGTGGGTGATATCGCGGAGGGTAATGTCTGGACGCTGAATCAATGTAAAAGGTGACAGTGTTGTGCAGTGCAGTGGGTGTGCAGTGTCACTGACACTGCACAGCACTCTCACCTTTTACATTGATTCAGCGAGTCAGTCAGTTCTGCCAGCCAGTCACTATTGTTAGCACCGGTGTCCCAACGCGCCACATTACTGGGAAGTAGACGCACTAACAAAAAAAAAACTGCAGCTCCCAGCAGCCCTTAGCGCCGAAGCATTCCGGCGCTAAGGGCTGCTGGGAGCTGTAGTTTATTGAGTGCATCTTCTTTCCTGTAATGCGGCGCGTTGGGACATAGGCGCTAACAATAGTGACTGGCTGCTTGGCTGCTGTGCGAGTCTCCAAGAGAGCCACTGCCAAAGGGAGGACAGCAGCTTAGCTGCTTCCAGGAGGAGAAGCAGGAGAAACATTACCCGCCTCTCCCCCACTCGTAGTACCTCCAGGCCCCATCTGCAGCACCCCCACAACCCCACTCCACCACCCACGGTGGCTCCGGGCCTCCTTCCCCACCTGCGACACCACTGCACCCGCCCCTCCCGCACCCGCAGTGGCTCGGGCCCCCCTACCCTCAACACCCCCACACCTGCCCCTCCCCCACCCGCAGCACCCCCGCAACCACTCCTACCCCACCTGCGGTGGCTCTGGACCCTACCAGCGGCACCCACACACCCGCCCCCCCATCACCAGTGACACCACCGCACCAGCCCCTCCTCCACCCGCTCCACTCCCTCCCCCATCCACGTCTCCCCACACCCATGACTCCCCCAACCACAGCACCTACTAGATGATTCATCAGGCCCTGAGTGCGCTGTTCACTCCGTAGCAAGGGGCTACGACCCCTTAACCATCGCACGCCCTTTGTACGTGCAATATTTAACCACTCACACAATTATGATTGGAGGTAATACTCCATATAATGCAAATATTGCACGCCACGACGGTGTGAAGAGCGTCCGTAGGGCGCGATGAATCACCTAGTAACAATATAATACACATTAGTCAACCTCATTAGGCCATCAGATGACCAGAACAAGTCCCTGTAAGGCCTATGGCAAATCCACCTCTGATCATTACACAAATAAGCTTATGAAACTAATGTCTGATATTATGTACACTAAATGGCACCTGAGGAAACACATATAGGAGCTCAATAAATATTTATGTTCAGGATTCCAGCAGCTGGGATTCCAGTGGTTGGGATTCCAGTATTGGCATTTTGACTGCTGTTGGGATTCCGGTGCCAGTCTTCTGACTGCCAGGATCCTGTACATTGGAATGCCAACTACATCCAGCTTGGAAGACTTAGGTCCAGTCAAAAGAGGAAGCTGTGTTTTCCGTAAATATTTAGGGGAAGATTAGGGGTAGGCTACAGGGGGAGGGTTAGGCTGGGGGGGGGGGGGGGGTAGCCTGTTGGAGGGGAGGGTTAAGGTTAGGGTGCGGGAAGGGAGGGTTAGGCCGCGGGAAGGGAGGGTTACAGTTAGTTTAGTTGTAGGCATTTTAGCACTCGGGACGTCGGAGTCGGTATTCTGACCATTGCCATCCTCACTGCGGTATCCCGTACCCAACCCATCCAAGCATCTTACATCACTCATGTCACTTGCTTTGTGAACACAAATCTAGCTACAGTAAGTAAAGACAAACTATTCAATCATACTTTTGTTCACTTATCCCTTACTTCACAAACATAATTCCTAGATCATTTAATTGTTTAAAAGTATGTGCAAGTCCTTGTTTGCAGTATATATAATACAGTTTTATTTAGCAGATACGATAAGGCATGATGCCAGTGAGCCACCCACAAAAGTGAGTTTCCATTTTATATAGGGTGTCAATTCTGTACCTAAAATAACTGTTTAGGATAAATCCAATTAGGTGCAAGTTGGATCCTGTGAGCCGTTCTCATGGCGAACTTGCAACACAAGTTTTATTTGCAATCCAATTCGCATTGCTTTTTCAGAGGAAATTCACGTTGTTTGCGCACAAACCCCCTGAGCAGGGAGGAGGTAGGGAAAATCTTTATATTAATGTAAAAATGTCAGGACACATTGAAGAAACTCTGGTGCACCCCTCATAATGAATAATCCCTCATTTAGATTTAGCTAGTAAAGACATGTCAGTTTTCAGGTGATTTTCTCTAAAAAGCTCCACAATGGGTTAAATGATGTGGGGTGTGGGTCGCTTTTTGGGGGTTCGGTGTTGTTTTACCACTTTTTCATGCACTTCTCCCAGGTCACATGTTGTAGAAAAGTCATGCAATCCCGCCGCGAGTACCGCAAATAAGAATTTCTGATTGGATCTCACATTTGTCTGGTGCGGGCATTCGTGTGATATATGCAAGTTTCATGAAAGAAACCCGCTTTCGCAAACTAGCACCTAATTTGATGGACACCTTTGTCACAACTCCTCCAGATATGCCAATCTGAGAATCGCCGCCTGTGACACTATCTGGTTACCTCAGTGCATATGGTTAATCAACACGGTCACTGCCACCAGCTGAAATTACTTTTTGAGACACACCCAGGGCAAGCTTCAGCCTTCACATGTACACATAAATAGTTGAAAAATAGGTAACATGGGCCGCTTGAGGTCTTGAGACAGAAAACACAAAACCAGGACTAGAATAATGATATTTATTTCAAGAATATTTTAAAGCTAATAGTTACAAAAAAAGTTACAAGATTGAAATAGTTTAAATAATTACATAAGTAATTACAATTTCAAGAAATAAAATAAAGGGAAGAAAACAAAGTTCATATCACCTGTAGAGTCAAACGATGGTATGGAAGTGAAGTATCTTCCTGTGGTTTTGGTTATCATCATAAGCCTATGGATCCCTTCACGACAATTAACACTATCTGGTGAGGAAGTCATGGCCCTCATTTGTTCGTCTCCCCTTACCACCTCCCCTCTTGACCCTATACCCTCCCACCTCCTCCGCTACCACTCCCCTTCTGCCTGTTTCCATCTTTCCCACCTTCTCAATCTCTCCCTCTCATCCGGCCTTCAAGCATGCACTCATCTCTCCTATTCTTAAAAAAACTACCCTTGATCCAAACACTCTCTCCAACTACCGACCCATCTCCCTTCTCCTTTTTGCCTCCAAACTCCTTGAGCGTATTGTTTACAACTGCCTTACTTCTTTTATTTCCTTACACTCACTGCTTGACCCATTCCAGTCTGTCTTCCGTCCACTCCACTGAAACTGCCCTTACAAAAGTCTGCAATGACCTTCATGCGGCTAAATCTAAGGGCCACTACTCTATACTTAATCTTTTTGATCTCTCTGCTGCTTTTAACACTGTGGATCACCCTCTCCTACTGCAAATCCTTCACTCCATTGGTCTGCGCGATGCTGCCCTCTCTTTGCTTTCTTCCTACCTCTCTGACCGTTCACTCTCTGTCTCCTTTCATGACTCCACCTCCCCCTCACTTCCACTAACTGTAGGTGTACACCAATGCTCTGTTCTTAGTCCTCTTCTTTTCTCTCTCTATACATCCTCACTAGGTAAGCTAATTAGCTCTTTTGATTTCCAACATCATCTCTATGCTGATGACTCTCAAATCTATCTTTCCTCTCCGGACCTCTCCCCTGCTTTCCTCACTCAAATCTCTAACTGTCTCTCTGCTATCTCTGTTTGGATGTCCCAGTGCTTTCTTAAACTTAACATGTCTAAGACTGAGCTGATCATCTTCCCTCCCTCCCGCATAACCTCACCTACCGCAATCTCATTATCTATTGATGGCACTACTATCTCCTCTAGCCCCCAAGTGCGCTGTCTTGGAGTAATCCTTGACTCCTCCCTCTCCTTCAAACCACACATTCAGCACCTTTCACAAACCTGCCGTTTTCATCTACAAAATATTACCAGGATCAGACCCTTTCTGACCCAGAACACTACTAAGACCCTTATCCACTCACTGGTCATCTTCAGACTGGACTACTGTAATCTTTGGCATTCCTGACAAATACCTCTCTCCTCTCCAATCTATACTCAATGCTGCTGCCCGGCTCATTTTCCTTACCAAACGCACTACGTCCACCTCTCCTCTCCTACAAGACCTTCACTGGCTTCCCTTCCCTTTCCTTTCAGAATCCATTTCAATTTTCTCACACTCACTTACAAAGCCCTCACCCATTCCTCTCACATTTACATATCTGACCTTATCTCCCCTTACACTCCCATCCGTCCTCTTCGCTCTGCTAATGCATGCCAACTTTCCTGCCTACAGATTACTTCCTCCCACTCCTACCTCCAAGTTTTTCACATTCTGCTCCAATTCTCTGGAATTCCCAACCTCTCCCCCTCAGACTCTTCACCTCTCTACAAAACATCAAACAGGCTCTCAAGACCCACTTCTTCACCAAACCCAGCCAAATCTCATCCTAATCCTCTGTTCCATGCTCCCTATGTACCCCGTCTGTGTCACCTCTGTCTGTCTACCCCTCACCTTTAGAATGTAAGCTCTCACGAGTAGGGCCCTCTTCTCTCATGTGCTTATCCTTTCTCTTACTTTAATAATCTTCAACTGCATCAACTCCAGCAGTCCTCTGCCACCTGATACTTATTTCAGTGTTATCTGCTGATGTAGCTATGTTTATTTACCCTGTACTTGTCCTGTAAGTTGCTGTTTTCCTGTTTTGATTATTTGTTTATGTACGCTGTAATTTGGCGCTACGGAACCCGTGTGGCGCCATATAAATAAAGGATTTCTCATATTTAAACCCACTGCAGGTCACTCACAGCCCCCACCCCTTGGGATTCCTTTGAACCCTTCCAAAACCAGAATTGATTAATTCTAAGGTTATGCTATGGGGTCTCGGGGTCTCTAGAGCAGGGGCGGATGCTGTTATCTGTGTTACTGTTTAAAGCCTGGAGACCTGGCCTGTGTCAACAAACTCTAGCTCCGTTATACACCAGACCAGGAAGAAAGTTTGTAGACAATGTGTCTTTCTCTGGGCTTTAGATTTGACCCCTGCTGTGTTATACGGGTGTGGTTCATCAAATCGACAGTGTCTAGGTCGACAATGTTTAGGTCGACCACTATAGGTCGACAGTCACTAGGTCGACATGGATGGAAGGTTGACAGGGTTTCTAGGTCGACATGTGCTAGGTCGACAGGTCTAAAGGTCGACATGAGGATTATTTTTTTTGTGTCGTTTTCTTCGTAGAGTGACCGGGATCCCAAATTAGTGCACCGCGTCCCCTCGCATGGCTCGCTTCGCTCGCCATGCTTCGGGCATGGTGCCTTCGCTCCGCTACCGCTTCGCTCGGCACAGATTACCGTTCCAATCGTAGTCCACGTGGATCGTTAAGTATGAAAAAATTCAAAAAAAGAAAAAAAAAATTGAAAAACTCATGTCGACCTTTAGACCTCTCGACCTAGCACATGTCGACCTAGAAACCCTGTCGACATTCCATCCATGTCGACCTAGTGACTGTCGACCTATAGTGGTCGACCTAAACATTGTCGACCTAGACACTGTCGATCTTCAGACCGGATTCCGTGTTATACACAATATCCAACCTCTGATTATTGTTCCATATAGGATTCTAGGGCTATTAGCATTTTGTCTCTCGACTTCGGGTGTGTATGACTACATTCCAGCAAAGAAATTAAATTTACAACCATTTGTCATCCACAGACATTTTCCTCAATACAATATACATTGATACATCACCCAATGCGAATAATACAACTTCATGCACATTTTGATATAAAATTGGGCGTTCCCTACACCCTTTGTGTTATTTTTCTATTTTTATATATTTATTGAGAGATAAACATAGTACAAAAAGAGAATAAAGCACAGGCACAGAAGGTATTACAGTAACCGAATGTAACAGTAACAGTCCACAATGAGTAGAAATACAGCACAAGACAAAAGATGTAACCAATCCCCAAAGAGGCATATCAGCTGTTCCAATTATTCTGACATATAACACAGACATATGATGCAGGAGATCTATATCGTAGAAGTTCTAGGTACAGTAAATAAGAGAGTTATTAGAAAGCGTCCGCGCCTCTTTCCAGAACAGCCATGTTATAACACGTGGTCAAGCAAACTATCCTATGAATATGAACTTTTTCCACTGCAGACAGGGAAAGGATATAGGGCAACCAAACATGAAAAAATGTGTGCGATAAATTTGGCATCTAGGGAACATTCAACTTAATCCATCTGGAAAATTTCTGCAAGTCTGGGGAACATAAATTACAGCGAGTTAGGGTCGGCTTTGATCCATTTAGACAAGATCATTTTCTTGCTACTTTTGCAGGTAATAATCGATGACCCGCAGTAGTTTTAGAACCCTTTGTGTTTTAATGTAAGTGACCTTTGGTGTGTGCTAAAGGGGCATGCTGGCAGGGCTACTGTCCAGAGCACTGCTGCCTGGGGGCACAGTCAGAGTTACCCTGCCAACACCGTCTGTTAGAGGCTCCAGTTTGCTGCCAGCCAACAGCCTCCACTCTGTGGCTCTCCATTGAGGTGTGACCTCTATGGCAGCCTTCTGTGCATGCATGGCTCCCTGCCACATCGACCCCATTGACGCAGAGCTCTTCCCACTACCAGACTGCAACTGAACTGTCAGTACCAGCAGGTGAACCTGCTGAGGGTGGCTGAGCAGGAGCTGGGAGAAGCAAGCTAGGTGGAAGAATGAACATGAGAGATAGGTAGCCTGGCTTGTGGTAAACAGATTTTTATTACTTGTGTGCATTCTGTGGTCAATTCTAATGTAGTACTGCATACTATTGTCTAGTATCGATAATAGTATGTATAGTATAGTATACACATTCCTGTTTTATTCTAAAGACAAAACTAATACAAAAAAAGGAAATGATTGAGATTTTTTATATATATATATATATATATATATATATATATATTTATACGTAATAAATCCACATAAACCAGAACACCTGAAGTAGCAGCAAATAGTTGAATTTACTAAATTTTCATTTTCCAACAAATGTGCATCGTGCAAACATTGATGTAAACGACTGTATTGAGATAAAGAATACTTAACAGCTTAATGCATAGTGGCAAACGGCAGCTCCAACAGCTGTCTCGGTGCAGAAGCAGCACTTTCGTCAGGGAAAAGCCAGCAGTGTAACTAACCATCACCAAACACCAGACATTTATACACAACCAATAAATCCATTCTGCTTAGATTAACTACCATGTGATCATTCTGTCCAATACCAAGGAGGGACTGTCCACACTCCACCGGCGCCAAGGCAACATAATCACAAACTCGGTGTGCGTGACATTACAAGTGGCCACTTCCAGCCAACGGAACTTACACCGTGGACCAATGTAGCAGGGGACTGTACAGCGGGACGCGCCACCCGGAAGTGAGGCGATCCCGCTGCTGACGTCGACAGCAACCTGATCCAGCGATCTCCGCCTCCCAGCAGTCATTTAGCGACACCTTCTTTGTCACAATTGTCCAATGGCGCTACCAGGGGGGCGGACCATGTCAAAATGTAAACAATCCAACAGGATACAAATATAATGGTCCGCTTTTGACCAGCGGACACCACAATCTCATGATAAAAACATAAATGCATATAGTAATAATCAGATATATCTACAGCATAAATTCATACATACATGCATACATACTGTTAGGCGCCGAGGGTCCGCTCGTCAGTGCGGCCCGGCGCCTAGCAACTAGGGACGCCGCATGCGGACAGCCGCCGGCTCCCTAGCAACGCTAGACGCCGGGCGCACGGAGCCGCACAGACCCTAGCAACGGGGACGCCACTGTCGGACCGCGTTCCCCGTTGCTGGGTCTAAGTTAATCACCTCACTGGTTCCTGGCCGTGCAGCATGCAGCTGCACGGCATGTTGTAATTAGCCCTGTCTGGCTCCTGATTGGAGGGCTCCCATTTAAAGGCACTCTCAGGACTTCTCACAGACGCCGGTAATAGCTTCCTGTTTGCTGTGTCAGTTGCAGAGAGTTTTCCAGTCCTGTTCTATCCGGTCGTTCCTGTCCTCAGTGGTCCAGTACTCGGAAGTTGTCATCTTTTCCTGGAGTCCAGACCGAGCACCTTTAACATCCTGTGGTGTTCGTGAGTCGCGGCGTAGCCGTGTGTTGCGGCTTGACCGCTTACTATTTATTATTTGGTTATATTGTGTTTCGGAGCCTTTTGCGGAGGATTCCGCTCCCACAAATCCACTCTGGTATCCAGCGGTGCTGGATAGGAGTAACGGATTGGTGGATTTTTGGTTGTCCTTTTCCCTGGCGGTTTGTCCGCACATACTTCTGGTTTAAGTTAGTTAGCTTGTAGCCCCTGGCCTGGTTGCTTAGTCAGAGGGCCCCTTGTTATCACCCTGTCTCGGATTTCCCTTTGTCTCCCATTAAGACCTGAGGGGGCATCGGAGTTGGGCAGACATAATCCGCCCTTCAAACGCGGCTGCCATGGGCTCAAGCAACCATAGTCTCGCAGGGGATTTCTGATTACACGGGCGAGACAACGGAGTTAGGGCGCCAGGGGTTACTAGGCTTTCCCGCTCCCGTAACCAGCATTTCCTTCCAGTACTCTGGCCTCTGTCATAAGATCTCCTCTGGTCAGAAGTACTGGAATCATAACATTATTACCGGCCAGACCAAAACTTAAAATTAAACAGGGTTTGATTTTTTTCCCTTATTCAGTTTAGAAGATTTGTCGGCCTCATGAATCCCACTGGTTTAGGGCCAAATCCTGGCCAGCTTCTAGTTAGCCAGATTCAAGAACTTACTCAGATGGTTCAGGATCTTTCCCTTCGGGTGAGGTCACAGGAAGATCTTTTACGGACTTCCCCGAGGGTCGTTCCTGAACCGAAAATGCATTTGCCTGACCGTTTTTCTGGTGATAGGAAGCAGTTTTTTAATTTTAAAGAGTCTTGTAAACTTTATTTTCGTTTAAGACCAGTCTCCTCAGGTACGGAATCTCAGCGGGTCGGAATTATTATTTCTTTACTTCAGGGGGATCCCCAGACCTGGGCTTTTGGCTTAAGAACAGAGGATCCGGCATTGTTGTCTGTAGACGCCTTTCTGGGGTCTTTAGGGCTATTGTATGATGACCCTGATAGAGAGGCATCCGCCGAGAGTCAGTTACGTGCTCTCAGACAGGGTAGGAATCCCGCAGAGATTTATTGTACGGAGTTTCGCCGTTGGTCGAACGACTGTGGATGGAATGACCCTGCCCTGCGCAGTCAGTTTCGCCTCGGCTTATCTGAGTCTATAAAAGACAGTCTCCTTCAGTATTCCGCTCCTGAGACTCTCGATAAACTCATGGAGCTTTCTATTAAGATTGATCGTCGTCTCAGAGAGCGGAGGGCTGAAAAAGGAGCACCTGTCGGGTCTACCCCTTGTGTTTTTTCCATTCCTGTGGACATAGAGGAGCCCATGCAGATGGGTCTCTCCAAGCTGTCTCCTGAAGAAAGAACCAGAAGGCAAAATTCTGGTCTTTGTTTGTACTGTGGGGGTAAAGGACATTTTGCCCGTAATTGTCCGAACAAGTCGGGAAACGCCTCGACCAAGTGAATTGTGAGGGGGTTCACTTTGGTCTGCAGCTTATCTCCTCGAATAATTCCCCGTTAGTCCCAGCTAAAGTTTCCTTTGGCAGCCTCTGTTCTTCGGTGTCGGCTTTCGTTGACAGTGGAGCTGCAGGGAACTTTATGGACTTAACGTGGGCCAAGGCCTTAGGTATTCCTCAGTTAACCTTGGGTAGGCATATCACAATGCATGGTTTAGATGGGAGTCCCTTATCCAATGGGGTTATTTCTCTCTGTACACCCCCTGTTCTACTTTCGGTAGGAGCTCTTCATTCCGAAAAAATTTAATTTTTCCTTACCCATTGCCCAGCAGTTCCAGTGGTTCTGGGTCACCCTTGGCTGGCCTTTCATAATCCCATCATTGATTGGCAGTCGGGGGAGATCTCACAATGGGGTACCATCTGTAATAAGGAATGTATTACGCTTCCCCTCAGAATTGCTGCTGTCATTCCCGCACCCATTCCTGTGGAATACCAGGATTTTGTTGATGTATTTTCCAAGGGCAATGCGGACATTCTGCCTCCCCATCGGCCTTATGATTGTGCTATTGAGCTAATTCCTGGTGCCACATTGCCAAAGGGAAGGTTATATGCATTGTCCGGACCAGAAACTGTGGCCATGAATGAGTATGTTAAAGAGAGCCTAGGGAAAGGATTTATCAGGCCATCTAAATCCCCTTTAAGTGCAGGCTTCTTCTTTGTGGAGAAGAAAGATGGATCACTCAGACCCTGCATTGACTTTAGAGCCTTGAATAAGATCTCAGTAAAAAATACTTACCCTTTGCCGCTGATTTCTGTCCTCTTTGATCAGCTACGTTCGGCTGTGATTTTTTCTAAGATTGACCTGAGAGGAGCGTATAACCTCATCCGAATCAAGTCAGGAGATGAGTGGAAAACGGCATTCAGTACTCAATCCGGTCACTACGAGTATCTGGTTATGCCATTCGGCCTGTCTAACGCTCCGGCAGTTTTCCAGGATCTCATTAACGATGTGCTCCGTGATTTTCTTGGAAGGTTCGTAGTCGTCTACTTAGACGATATCTTGATCTATTCTGACTCTATTGAACAACATGTTACCCAGGTGCGTCAGGTTCTTCAAAAATTACGTGAAAATCACCTATATGCCAAGCTGGAGAAGTGTGAATTTCATGTCACGGAGGTATCCTTTTTAGGGTACATTATTTCCCCTCGGGGATTCTGTATGGAACCAAAGAAGCTCCAAGCCATCCTTAGTTGGGCGCAACCCACCAACTTAAAAGCAATTCAGCGCTTTTTAGGGTTTGCGAATTATTATAGAAGATTTATTCATTCTTTTTCCGACCTGGTTGCTCCCATTGTGGCACTGACTAAGAAGGGAGCGGATCCAACCAACTGGTCACGTGAAGCTGAAGAATCTTTTCAGGCCTTGAAACAAGCCTTCATCTCAGCCCCAGTCCTCAGACATCCCAACCCAGAATTGCCTTTCATTGTTGAGGTTGATGCCTCGGAGGTTGGAGTAGGGGCTATCCTGTCTCAGAAGGATCCGGACTCTCTAGAATTACATCCTTGTGCCTTTATGTCCAGGAAATTCTCTTCTGCTGAATCCAACTACGATGTTGGTAACCGGGAATTACTGGCTATTAAATGGGCTTTCGAGGAGTGGAGGCATTGGCTTGAGGGAGCAACACATACCATTTCAGTTTTGACTGATCACAAAAATCTTCAGTACATCGAATCAGCTAAACGGCTGAATGCCCGGCAGGCTCGTTGGGCTTTATTTTTTACTCGTTTCAAGTTTTTTATCACCTTCAGGCCAGGTTCCAAGAATACCAAGGCGGATGCCCTGTCACGCAGTTTTCTTCCAGTTCATGATAACAGTCCTGTTACTCCCATACTTCCGTCTTCAGTCATTCGGGCAGGTCTCACACAAGATTTATTCACCCAGTTAAAGCAGCTTCAACATCAAGCTCCTGGAAATACTCCTGCTGGTCGTCTTTATGTCCCTGAGTTTTTGAGAGCAACTGTTTTGACTGAGTTTCATGATAGCAAAGTTGCCAGGCATCCGGGGATCTCTAAGACTTTGGAATTAGTCTCCCGCTCAGTATGGTGGCCTGGTCTTTCCAAAGACATTAAGGAGTTTGTTTTTTCTTGTCAAGTCTGTGCACAGCATAAAGTTCCCCGTTCCTTGCCTATCGGTCAACTTATGCCCTTGAATGTTCCTCTCAGGCCATGGTCTCATATTTCCATGGATTTTGTGGTAGACCTCCCTCTGTCAGCCGGATGCCGAGTCATATGGGTAGTAGTGGACCGTTTTAGCAAGATGGCCCATTTCATTGCTCTTCCCCGACTGCCATCTGCCCAGGGATTGGCAGTTTTGTTCCTCCGCCATGTTTTCAGACTCCATGGATTACCCACTGATATTGTTTCTGATCGGGGTCCACAATTCATTGCACAATTTTGGAAGTCTTTTTGTGCCTCATTAAAGATGAAATTGTCTTTAACGTCCGGCTACCATCCCCAATCCAACGGGCAGACTGAGCGAGTTAATCAATCATTAAAACAGTATTTGCGTTTGTACTCGGCCAAACTCCAAAATGATTGGTCCGAGTTTCTTCCTTTGGAGGAGTTTGCTTACAACAATGCCTGTCATTCCTCCACCAATGTGTCTCCATTTTTTACAGTTTTCGGTTTTCACCCCAGGGCTAATTCCTTTTTTCAACATTCCTCTGTCTCCTCGCTGACCTTGACCTCTCATCTCAGACTCATTTGGAGAAAAGTGCACCTTGCTCTCAGAAAAGCGGCATTTCGGGAGAAAAAATTTTCTGACAGGCTCCGGCGGCCTTGCACTTTTAAAGTAGGAGATAGGGTATGGTTGTCGACTCGCAACATTAAACTTCGACAAACCTCAGCCAGATTGGGCCCCAAATTTATTGGACCATTTCATATTATAAAAAAAATCAATCCAGTTGCTTTCCGGTTACGTTTACCAAGAACTCTCCGGATCGGAAATACGTTCCATTGCTCCTTGTTGAAACCATACGTTTCTTCCAGTAGATTTCCTCGAAAGGTCTCTCAGGGGAAATCACCAGTAGATGTACAGGGTCAGCAGGAGTTCTTGGTGGAGAAGGTTCTCGATTCCAAGTTGTCCCGGGGTCGGCTTTATTTTCTGGTACATTGGAGAGGTTATGGTCCAGAAGAAAGGTCTTGGGTCCTGGATAAGGATCTCCATGCCCCGAGGCTCAAGAGGGCATTTTTTCGAGAATTTCCTCAGAAACCTGGCCTTAGGGGTTCCTTGACCCCTCCTCAAGGGGGGGGGTACTGTTAGGCGCCGAGGGTCCGCTCGTCAGTGCGGCCCGGCGCCTAGCAACTAGGGACGCCGCATGCGGACAGCCGCCGGCTCCCTAGCAACGCTAGATGCCGGGCGCACGGAGCCGCACAGACCCTAGCAACGGGGACGCCACTGTCGGACCGCGTTCCCCGTTGCTGGGTCTAAGTTAATCACCTCACTGGTTCCTGGCCGTGCAGCATGCAGCTGCACGGCATGTTGTAATTAGCCCTGTCTGGCTCCTGATTGGAGGGCTCCCATTTAAAGGCACTCTCAGGACTTCTCACAGACGCCGGTAATAGCTTCCTGTTTGCTGTGTCAGTTGCAGAGAGTTTTCCAGTCCTGTTCTATCCGGTCGTTCCTGTCCTCAGTGGTCCAGTACTCGGAAGTTGTCATCTTTTCCTGGAGTCCAGACCGAGCACCTTTAACATCCTGTGGTGTTCGTGAGTCGCGGCGTAGCCGTGTGTTGCGGCTTGACCGCTTACTATTTATTATTTGGTTATATTGTGTTTCGGAGCCTTTTGCGGAGGATTCCGCTCCCACAAATCCACTCTGGTATCCAGCGGTGCTGGATAGGAGTAACGGATTAGTGGATTTTTGGTTGTCCTTTTCCCTGGCGGTTTGTCCGCACATACTTCTGGTTTAAGTTAGTTAGCTTGTAGCCCCTGGCCTGGTTGCTTAGTCAGAGGGCCCCTTGTTATCACCCTGTCTCGGATTTCCCTTTGTCTCCCATTAAGACCTGAGGGGGCATCGGAGTTGGGCAGACATAATCCGCCCTTCAAACGCGGCTGCCATGGGCTCAAGCAACCATAGTCTCGCAGGGGATTTCTGATTACACGGGCGAGACAACGGAGTTAGGGCGCCAGGGGTTACTAGGCTTTCCCGCTCCCGTAACCAGCATTTCCTTCCAGTACTCTGGCCTCTGTCATAAGATCTCCTCTGGTCAGAAGTACTGGAATCATAACACATACATATATAAGCAGAATGGTGTAGCCAATAATTCAGTCTCATTAAGGCTAGACTGACCATGAATCTACACAATTAATTCAAACCTACTTAAGGAGCATCTACAAACATACACTTCAAACAACATTGAATATGGGTCCATCAGATAAACCAGCAAAGTTGTCAGAATTCTGTTACTTAAATCACAAAAAGGAAGTAAAAGACAGTTCCTCATTTAGTCCTCTTGGTGCCATTGTTTCCAGATTATAAATCCATTTACATTCTCTTTGTAATAGGCTTCTATTTCTGTCCCCTCCTCTATGTGAGGGAGGAACTTGTTCAATAGGCATAACTTTCAAGTCCTTGATCATATGTTTGGCTGTCGCAAAATGGCATGCTATTGGCGGTGTGCTGCTATCAACTTTGACCAAAGCTTTTTTGATCGAGCTGCGATGCATTGCCACTCTTTCTTTCAGCATCCTCTGGGTTTTTCCCACATAAATCATATTGCACAGGCACCATATAACATATACAACATACTTCGTGTCACACGACATCCGTTGTTTGTTTTGGTATCTCTTATTTGTAATTGGATTCACAAAATCAGTCCCTGTATTTAAGAAGCTACAATTTGCACAACCTGTACACTTGTACACTCCATTCTGTAGCTGCAACCATCCACTCTTGGTCATAACTTTTGGACTGATATCAGAATATACCAGTTGGTCTCTAAAATTATTACTCCTCTTGTAACAAAATAATGGTTGATCCTTACAAACTTGACCAAGAACTGGATCACTTTGAATGATATGCCAATGAGACAAAATAGACCATCTAATAGCCCCTGATGTAATCGAATAGGTGCTAATACAGCAATAATCTACCAGCCTCCCTTGATTTTTCTTTAGGGACCAAAAGTTCTTTCCTATTCAATTGGAGGCATCTGTATATTGCATCATCTACCTCATTTTTTCAATAGCCTCTCTGCAGGCATTTCTCTCCCATACAATGTAATGCTTCAGGCAGTCTATCTGGATCAGAGGTAGTCCTGACCACCCTAACCAGCTGAGAGTAGGGCAGACCCCTCTTCAGCGGTTGAGGGTGAAAACTGTCATACTTCAACAATGTGTTTTTGTCCGTTACTTTGCGGTAGATTTCCTTAACAAATCGCATTTCAACAGTGCTCACTTTTACATCTAAAATTCATTAGCAATAGGACTGCTAGTATAGGTAAATCTGATGGACCCTACAATGTTGTTGAGCTTAGTAACAAACAATTGTAGCCTCTCACTTCCTCCTGTCCAAATTAAGAAAAGGTAATCTATGAAATGACAATAGCACTTCACATATTTGGAAAACATAGGGTCACCATGAATATATGCTACTTTGTAGTTGTACATAAATAAATTTGCATATTATGGGGCCATATATGACCCCACCGTGGTCCCGTGTAATTGCAAATAAAATGCATTATTAAATAAAAAATAATTTTTATGTAGTACATCTACCATGAGAAGCATTAGAAATTCAATTGATGGACCACTATAACTGGTATTGGAAGAGATCACTGCTCTTATTGCATCCATACCTTCCTTATGACCTATATTGTTGTATAAATTACACACATCAAATGTCACCAGCAGACAGTTTATTACTGAAATCTGTAGTATCCCTTAAGTAAAAGGGGGTACTCTGGACAACAGGTTGTAAATACACGTCAATGTATTATGATAACGGTTGACTTAGCGAGCCCCTTGATGAAATTATAGGCCTACCAGGGGGTTTACACAATGATTTATGCACTTTAGGCAGCTTATACAAAACAGGAGCTATAGGGAAATCTTGAGTCAAAAAAACAACTGTGGAATCATCAATCCAACCATTAAGGGCACCCATAGAGATAACAGAATCAATCTCTCATTTATATGCTCCTATCGGGTCAAAAGTGAGTTTCTTATAACACATGGTGTCATTAAGCTGTGACATCACTTCTTCGATATAGTCAGTTTGGTCAAGGAGAACAATACCCCCACCCTTATCAGCTGGGCGTATAATAATCTGGTCATTATTCCGTAGACCCCTGTACCATTTTAACCTCTTGCGGATTCAATTCTGATGTTTCTTTTTCATGGAATTAATGACAGGTATTGTGTCTCTTTTGACCAATCTGATAAACGTATCAATGGATGCATTGTTACTCGGAGGATCAAAGGTGCTTTTTGACCTAAATGGTCATTCATGTAAAGCACCAGTACCCTGTTTACCAAAAAAACTTTTAAACAAAGTTGCCTATAGAAACGATATAGCTCTGTCTCCCATTCAAATGCGGTTTGTTTAAATGTGGGTACGAATGTCAACCCCTTAGACAACACTGCCATTTCAGATGGTTCAAGAGTATGACTCAACAAATTAAACACGACTACCTCCTGTTCCCATTCGCAAAAACTCTTTCTTGGCCTCTTTCGGTGCTTTGTCCCCCCTCTCCTGCAGGGCCTCTGCCTCCCTTGTACCGGCTGCTGGTGTACACTCGATCCCTTAAAAAAGGCTGTCTGCTGGTGGAGGGTTGGTCTGAATCACTGGGGGAGGTTTGGGAGTCAAGGTCTGTATATGACCTGTCACCCCTCCTCCTACCCCTATTACTTTGACCACCTCTCCACACTCATCTCACACCTGGATTAGTGAGCCACGGGTATAATCTTAGCTCCCTGTAGTCTTCCTTAACCTTTCTAAATGTATTATTTTTAAAAGCCAATAGCTCATATCTAAAAGAGGAAACACTATCTTCCAATTTGGTCAGCCAATCTCCTCCTGTATCTGACTGTAAAGGCCCGTACACACTGGTCGATATATCGGCCGTTCTCTTGAACGGCCGATATATCGCGGGACCGTCGGCCAGTGTGTACGGCCGATAAGTCTGTGAACTCCGTCGTTCACAGACATATCGCGTCGGCCCCGCAGCACAGCCGACGGCCAATATATCTACCGATATATTGGCGCGTCGCTGTGTGTGTACGGAGCAGTCGGCCGACCGCCCGTAAACATGCTGCGGTGGCCGGCGGTGATTGACAGCTGAACTGGGCGGGCGTGTGTACACGCCCGCCCAGTTCATGACGTCAGTCCCCGATGGATCGAGCAGTGTGTATGCTGAACACACTGCTCGATCCGTCCATAGATATATCTGCAGATCAATTGATCTGCAGATATATCTGTTAGTGTGTACCCACCTTAAGGCTACAGACTCTGCAGATTCACAATCAGCCAAATACTTTTTGAGAACCTCAATCTCGGTGTTAACTTGTTGAATGACTAAAATCATGAGATCGAAAATACAATGATTTAATATTAGACACCACTGCCTACAGAATTCGGTACTATTGAGCCCAATCGTGGGCTGATTTATAATGCGAAAGCCTCTAGGAATATATTTATCTTTTTGATACTGTGATAAAGTAAGACCATGTAATTCTAACTCAGTTAACCTCTTCCTGAGTTTAAGTAAATCAGCATAGATTTCTGACGGGCTATCAGTGTCAAACACTAGTTCTTCTGTCGCAGTGAACAAAATCTTTGAGATGTCCTTTTCCAAAAATCTTTTAGTGCCTGTTAAATCACTGACATCTTGATCCATGACCACACAGGTGAATGTAAAAAAAATAGCACAAACTGTAGCAAGTCCACATTAATCTTTCAAAGTTCCTCCATCAAGAATATTTGTATAAAGTATAGTGGTGCAATTCATATACCACAGGAAATAGCAAATAGACAGTGCAAACTCGAACACACACCTCCAAATGTTATAATAGGGTGCACGGTTAAAAATTCATTTATAGAAACCGTGAAAATAATCCACATAAACCAGCACACCTGAAGTAGGAGCAAATAGTTGAATTTACTAAATTTTCATTTTCCAACAAAAATGCATCGTGCAAACATTGATGTAAACGACTGTATTGAGGTTAGGAATACTTAGCAGCTTAATGCATAGTGGCAAACGGCAGCTCCAACAGCTGTTTCGGTGCAGCAGCAGCTTCGTCAGGGAAAAGCCAGCAGTGTAACTAACCATCACCAAACACCAGACATTTATACACAACCAATTATGCACACTTATTGGTTGTGTATAAATGTCTGGTGTTTGGTG